>NW_024068512.1:0-124541 GCF_009389715.1 Phoenix dactylifera | reverse complement strand
TTTGTCTAATTAAAAAATAAAACACACAAATGTATGAGCTAAAGCTAAAATAAAGCTATGAAGACAAACAATCGCAAACACAAGCTTTTATAGTGGTTCGGAGCCTCCACTGCTCCTACATCCACTCCCCAAAGCACCTTTGGGAATTTTCACTATAATCCACGATTACAGTACGGTAGTTTTGCGAGTTCACTACCCAACTCGTTGTTTTACACCGGGCTAACAACAAACCCTATAACCCCCAATTTCACTTAGGCTTGGGACGCCTTTCCCTTGTTCCAAGTCCCTTGACTGGAACAAGCACCACAATGAAAGGTTTTACAAAGGATTGAAAAGCTCTAAATAGGCAAATATGACCATGATAAACAATAGAATCCAGAAGAATCCTTTTGCCGTTGGAAGCATGAGAAATGATGATTCTTCCGATGTGGATCGCGTAGGCTTGAGTATGAGCTTTGAATCCCGAGCGGAAGAGAGTGGTTGAGCTTGAAATCACTTGGGAAGCTTGAAAGCACTTGATTTCTTCACTTGAATGCACTCACTCCCTTGAACTTCTCTCTCTTGCTTCTCTCTTAAATGATCTAGCTTTGGGTTGGTGAAGAGTTGTTGAGAAGCACTTAAGAGGTCCCTTTTATAGCCCAAAAAGCAAATATAGCCGTTAGAGATAAAGTAAAAGAGATTTGAAATTCAAACCAAACCTGCGAAAGTTGTCAGTCGCGTCCCAGGCGCTCCGGAGACGTCTCCTCTTCAATGCGAGACGTCTCGGCTGTATAAATTTACTTTTCACTTTGTTTGGGGTCGACTCAGCACTTTACGGGGACGACTCTGGAATTGTATCGTTTGAATCCTTGTTTTTCTGTTTTTCTAAGAGGGTCGTCTCTGTACTTTACGGGGACGTCTCGGCTTGTTTGCACTTTTTGCATGGGGACGACTCCGCTGCCTTGGGGACGACTCCGCTGTTATAACTCCGAAAAACATGTCTTCTGGAATTCTCTGAGAGAGTCGACTCTGCTCTTTCAGGGGACGTCTCCGCTGCCTTATCACCGAAAATGACATCCTCTGAAAAACCCTGAGAGAGCAGACTCCGCTACCTCGGGGACGACTCGGGAAGTCTGCTTTTTACTTGCGGGGACGACTCCGCGTACGGTGGGGACGTCTCGCGCATATCTCTTGAAAACTGCCTTTCTGCCGCCACTTAGAGAGTCGACTCCGCTACTGAGAGAGTCGACTTCGCTATCGCGGGGACGACTCGGCAGGTGCCGGGGACGTCTCCAGACGTGCCAGTTCTTCCTGTTTGTGCCAGAGACGTCTCTGAGACAACCCGGAGACGTCTCGGCTGTCCCTGAACTTTTTCTTTCATCTCAAAAATTCTTCAATAAGCCCTTAAAAAATCATGGGAACTTGCCTAGACATTTCTTAACAATATTCTTAATAAAATACATGAAATCCTCAATTAAATTGTTAAGATAAATGGAATTATACTCTAGTGTTTTGTATTCATCAAAATCCATTAGGGGGTCAACAAGGAAACATTGAGAGGAATTACAAGGGAATAGAAGGGTAGTCAAATTGGTTCCGAATTGTGAAATGACTTCTTTTGTAAATTAATTTTATTTTCTCTATTTCAAAGACTTGTAGAGCCTTTTCAGTGGTATTTTGAGTTGCATTGCACTCTCTTGACCCCTTACCCCCAACCCTGATGTTGGTTTATGATTGGATCGTGGTCGAGTGAGTGGTAGTCTTGATTATACTCATTTTTAGTAGAGTATTGGAAGGGTGTGTTATGGCATTTATGCATGGCTTGACAGTATCTACAAAACATCTATAGTCGATGGGGTTAGACATCGGCCTATGTGCACATAGTAGCCTTCTGGTTGGACGGAGCCCAGTTCCTTCCTAAGGGGTGACACGGCCCTAGGCGTAGGATTGGCCGGTCCTACGACTTATATATGGCTTGCCGTCGGGCAAAGTAAGATCCTGCAAGGTGTCGTTTAGTATACAGATGTGAGATATTTTTATGAATTTCTGTTCTGGATACTGGCCAGCATTTACATTATCAGTATGGTGTCTTATCTTGCATATGCATGTGACTGTAGGGAGTTGTTGTGGTTCGCCTGGGGCGTAAGACCCACCTCTCGACAGTTGTCTAGTGATGACTTCGCATATTGACACCCCGATTTGCATATTTCAGTGTTATAATCTATTGAGCATATTCATAATGTATCATTCATGTTTATTTGACTATTCTATATATGCTCCCGATGAGTTGATTATGATTGTGATGATTTACTCCATATTTCTTATGTTGAGTTGTGTGCATCCTGTTATTGATGACTGCTCATATGCTCTTGAGATTTCACTTCGAGCCATGATTGCATCTTGTCTCATATGCATAGTACTCTCTACTACACTCACTGAGTATTCATATACTCACTCCCCAGTTTGGTATTTTTGATTGCAGGCAAGTGTTGTATAGAGAGGAGCAGGGTTAGAGATTGCCTGCTAGCTCTGCCGCTCCATAGTATAATGTAGATAGAGGTTTATACCTTTTGGTGTATTATAAACCTTCTGTTGTATATAGTGTATTACAGTCATAGATCCTGTTGTGGATATGGGTTGACCATGGAAGGATTGGAAAGCAGGTATATATATATGTGCAGATCAGTTGTGTGCCTGTGATAATGTATTGCTATATATTGTCCAGGTTTATTATGTGATAGATTATGTGATTGCTACTCTAACAGGTAGTGTTGTTGTATGTATTGAGATAATCCTGACAGGTCAATATAGGAAAGGTGATCATTTTGTGCATGCATCATGCCAAAATTTTCATGATTTATTGATAATTGATAAGTAGTAGGATTCTACGTGGTGGCTGATGGCCTTAAGCCTACCCGCACCCTAGGACCGTCGCGGCGGCCCGCCAAAACAGGACGGGGGTCGTGACAATTAGCGAGTCGACTCCGATGCTTAGCGAGTCGACTTTAAATGGTCCCGAGTCGACTCCAAAGGGTAACAGACAGAAAGACAGAATGATGAATTTTAGACTCTGTTAGCGAGTCGACTTCAAAAGGTTGCAAGTCGACTCCGATGCTTGGCGAGTCGACTCCCAGTTTGTCTGAGTCGATTCCGAGAGGAAAGCAGTCTAAAAGGTAGAGAATCAGTTTCGGAGATCCTGTGAACGAGTTGACTCTAGGTGTTTCAGAGTCGTCTCCCAAGTCAACCAAGTCGACTCCTAGTTTGGTCGAGTCGACTTGTGAGAAAAATATAGAAAGTTGGATTTCTGGAACCCTGAGAACAAGCCGACCCCTAAGTGCCCGAGTCGTCTCCAGCTGTTGGCGAGTCGACTCCAGTTTGGTCCTAGTCGACCCCAGGACAAGGCATGCACTTTAATTCAAATTTGGAACAGTGGCCAAGTCGACTCCAGTAACAGCCGAGTCGACTTCAGAACGCACGAGTCGACTCCGATCCCAATGGATACATTGTCAGAATGTGCAGACGGGTCAGAACGGCTCTAATCTCCTCTCTAACGACTATTTTTTGAAGAAAAATGCTTAAATAGCTAGAGTGAATAGTAGTAGATAACAAGAGAGTTATTCTATTTGAGCATTAAAGGTTTTCAACCACCAAAAGCATCTCCAGAGTGAATCCAAGAAAAAGGAGGGAGTGTGCATTCAACTCAAACCAAAAAGGCTTCCTTCGCATTCAAAGCTCTATCGACTGTTCTCCATCCTCCGACTCATTCAAGAAGAGACTCAGAAATCGAGAAGCCCCCCTTCCTCATCTCAAATTTGTGTGAGTGCTTCTAACTCAATCTTGTTTATATTTTTTCATATTTGCTTTTCAGAAGCTCTACTTGTGAACTTTAAACTATTGCTTTTTGTACAATCAGGAGATTGAATCAAGGGTTGTAAGGTTTGTTGGTGAACGAAAGATAAAACCAACGGTGTAAGGTTGTGGTTGGTGAACTGGAAAAAACCAACTGGGTTTGATTGTCACCCTGAAAAAATAATTGTTTGGTTCTACCGAGTTCGTTGTGATCTCGTGAAAACAACAAGTTTGGTTGTGAGCTTGCAAAACAACCGACTGTAATCCTAGAAATTATAGTGAACTCCCAAGTGTGGCTTGGGGAGTGGACGTAGGAGCAAGTGTTGGCTCTGAACCACTATAAACCTCTTTGTGTTTGTATTGTTCTTTGTCTGTTTCTCTTTTTTCGTTCATTGCGTCTAGTGATATAACTAATCCACTTGCAATAGATATAGTTAATCACTCACTTTATTTTTGATTGGTTAATAATTAATTAAAACACAATTCACCCCCCTCTTGGGTTGTCTCCTTGGGCAACAGCATTACTATTAGTTGCATAACCTATGAATATAGCATCCACTATTTTAGGTCCTATTTTCTTTCTTTTAAAATCAAGTATTTTCACTTTTGCTAAGCACCTCCACACTTTCAAATAGCTAAGATTCGGTTTTCTATGTTTTCAAACTTCATATGGAGTTAGATCATTATTTTTAGAGGGAATCCTATTAAGGATATAACAGGCTGAAACTAAAGCTTCCCCCAACAAATTCTCTGGTACTCCTGAGCTTATAAGTATGGAGTTAACCATATCCATTAAAGTCCTATTCTTCCTTTCTGCTACTCCATTTGATTGGGGAGAATAGGGTGCAGTCACTTTATGAATGCTTCCATGATCTTCACAAAATTGAGTTATATCATTGGATATATATTCACCTCCCCGATCTGATCTAAGAATTTTAATTTTCTTTTCCTGTTGGTTCTCAGCTTCGATCTTAAAAATTTTAAATTTGCTAAGCACCTCATCCTTGGTTTTAATTAGGTAGATGTAACAGAACTTGGATAGATCATCTATGAATGTCACAAAGTATCTGTTATCTTCCCTAAAAGTTCTACCAGAGTCACAAACATCACTATGGATCAACTCTAATAGATCTGAATCTCTATTAACAGATTTAAATGGCTTCCTAGGAAGTTTGGTTTCTACACAAATTTGACATTTCTCATGGTTCTTAAGATCACTTTTTGGTATTAGATTTAGGTTCATAAGTTGCTTAAATGAATTATAATTTACATGACCTAATCTACCATGCCAAATAGAAGGGTGTTCTATATTCATAATCAAAAGATTTTCATTCATTGAAGAAGATATTACATTCAATTTAAACAATCCTTCACTTAGGAACCATTTTCCAATAAACATTACACCATGAGAAATTACAACCTTATTGGACTCAAAAACAAGACTAAAACCTTGCTGGACAATTAAGAAACTACTAGTGAGGTTTCTCCTAACAACTGGAACATGTTGGACGCCATGCAGGGACAGAACTTTTTCAGAGGTAAGCTTTAAGTCCACACGTCCTACTCCTAGCACACGCGCCTTCGAGCTGTTTGCCATGATCACAGCTCCTCCACTTGAGATATGGTAAGAAGAAAATCAGGAGCAATCCGAACAAATATGAATACCAGCTCCGGTATCAATCCACCAATCAAGTGCTTGTAAAGTCATATTAACTTCAGGAGTGAAGGAAACAGACCTGAAAGCTGTCTCAGAGGAGCCAGCGCCGGAAGTCACCATGTTGACTTGAGCACTGGTTGGGTGTGGACCCTTCTTCTTAGATTGAAGAGGTACAGTCTTCTTATAGAAGCACTAGGGAGATAAATGGTTGGTCCGACCACACACATAACAGAAACGAGCAACACCTTCCTCTTTCTTCTTCTTCTGCTCCTGGGATTGAATAGGTTTCCCATTGTAGTGGCGGTTAGGATTTCTAGGGTTGTAGGGTTTCTTTTTGAAGTTCTTATGGAAGGATCGGTTCTGATTTTTCTTAGGAGGGGCCTCTACATTATATGCATTATTCTT
This sequence comes from Phoenix dactylifera, assembly GCF_009389715.1. Lineage (NCBI taxonomy): Eukaryota > Viridiplantae > Streptophyta > Magnoliopsida > Arecales > Arecaceae > Phoenix > Phoenix dactylifera. The sequence goes on along the minus strand of NW_024068512.1, from coordinate 118,651 downwards.
GGATCTAGTAGAGGTATTACTCCTAAGCCTGTGCTGCTCTTCAATCCTAATGGAGTTCAAGACTTGGGTTAGGGTGAGAACTCCTTGGGTATGGCTCAGACTCAGGATCTTTGCAAAATCAGACCAGGAATTAGGTAATTTATCTATCAGACAGGCTACCTGGAATGATTCATCCAAATTGGTTCTATTAACCCTAAGCTGGTGAATCAGGGGAGAATAGGGTGCAGTCACTTCATGAATGCTTCCATGATCTTCACAAAATTGAGTTATATCATTGGATATATGTTCACCTTCCCGATCTGATCTAAGAATTTTAATTTTCTTTTTCTGTTGGTTCTCAGCTTTGATCTTAAAAATTTTAAATTTGCTGAGCACCTCATCCTTGTTTTTAATTAGGTACATGTAACAGAACTTGGATAGATCATCTATGAATGTCACAAAGTATCTGTTACCTCCCCTAAAAGTTCTACCAGAGTCACAAACATCACTATGGATCAACTCTAATAGATCTGAATCCCTATTAACAGATTTAAAAGGCTTCGTAGGAAGTTTGGTTTCTACACAAATTTGACATTTCTCATGGTTCTTAAGATCACTTTTTGGTATGAGATTTAGGTTTATAAGTTGCTTAATTGAATTATTACATGACCTAATCTACCATGCCAAATAGAAGGGGGTTCTATATTCATAATTAAAAGATTTTCATTCATTGAAGGAGATATTACATTCAATTTAAACAATCCTTCACTTAGGAACCCTTTTCCAATAAACATTACACCATGAGAAATTACAACTCAAAAACAAGACTAAAGCCTTGCTGGACAATTAAGGAACTACTAATGAGGTTTCTCCTAACAACTGGAACATGTTGGACACCGTGCAGGGACAGAACTTTTCCAGAAATAAGCTTTAAGTCCACAAATCCTACTCCTAGCACACGCACCTCCGAGCTGTTTGCCATGATCACAGCTCCTCCACTTGAGATCTGGTAAGAAGAAAATCAGGAGCAATCCGAACAAATATGAATACCAGCTCTGGTATCAATCCACCAATCAAGTGCTTGTAAAGTCATATTAATTTTAGGAGTGAAGAAAACAGACCTGAAAGCTGTCTCAAAGGAGCCAGCGCCGGAAGTCACCATGTTGACTTGAGCACTGGTTGTGTGTGGACCCTTCTTCTTAGATTGAAGAGGTACAGTCTTCTTATAGAAGCACTAGGGAGACAAATGGTTGGTCCGACCACACACATAACAGAAACGAGCACCACCTTCCTCTTTCTTCTTCTTCTGCTTCTGGAATTGAATAGGTTTTTCATTGTAGTGGCGGTTAGGATTTCTAGGGTTGTAGGGTTTCTTTTTGAAGTTCTTATGAAAGGGTCGGTTCTGATTTTTCTTAGAAGGGGCCTCTACATTATATACATTATTCTTGGGTCCAGTAGAGGTATTACTCCTAAGCCTGTGCTGCTCTGTGGAGTGATTGATTATAACCCTATTTGATTTTGATGAGCTCAAAGCATTTGAGTATATCTTATGTTTACTAATGAATTCAATCTAGTGTTTCAGTGAAAATCTTGTAAATTTATGGTTAAGTGTCTCTAGATTTGGTTCAAGACATTTTGGATAAGTTAAGAAGTCAATTTGAACCAAAGTCTGAGACTTGAGTCGACTCCGGGATTTTACGAGTCGACTCCAAGCGTATCAGAAGCACTGGCACAGGCTCGAGTCGACTTCGGAACATTATGAGTTGACTCCGACTGAGAACAGACAGACGAACAGAAAGACCCAACTCAAAACCTATCAGCGAGTCGACTCCTGAAGAGCGCGAGTCGACTCCGATGCTTGCCGAGTCGACTCCGGAGTAGTATGAGTCGACTCCAGGGAAGCGAGAGTCGACTCTCAGTGTTATACAAGGCAAAAGTCAGAGAGCAACTTTCGAACACTGAGAGCCGAGTCGACTCCCGCAAAGCCCGAGTCGACTCCGAGACAGCGCGACCCCAAAAAGACAGAAGACAGTATTTTTGTCTCTAAGAGGCGAGTCGACTCCAAGACAGTTCGAGTCGACTCCAAGGCAGCGCTACCCCAAAAAGACAGAAGACTGCTTTTCGGATACTGATAGCCGAGTCGACTCCAAAACAGTCCGAGTCGACTCCAAGACAGCACGAGCCAAAAGACAGAAGCTCGGGAGTTCGGACTCTGAGCGCCGAGTCAACTCCCAGAATTTTCGAGTCGACTCGAGTGAGCAAAGTTGAAGAATACATCTATGGATTCCTTGGAATGAGCCGACTCCAAAAGTGCTAGGTCAGCTCCAGACTTTGGGGAGTCGACTCCGGGTTAAGTCGAGTCGACTCTCAGTCGAGAAGAGCACTTTAATTCAAAATCCGGAACAGTTGCCGAGCCGACTCCAGAAAAGCATGAGTCGACTCCTGCTGCAGCCGAGTCGACTCCAAATCGCGCGAGTCAACTCCGATCCCAACGGAAACATTGTCAGGATGTGCAGAATGTGCAGAACGGCTAGAAAATTGTGTCTAACGGCTAGTTTCCATGGAGAATGGCATAAATAGCCACAGAGGACTGTAGCAAGGTAGAGAAGTGACATTCCTTACAAAGAAAACACATAATCTTCTTCTGCCAAAGGATTTCAACGAAAAGAAGGAAGAGGGCCATTAACTCCATTCAACCAACTCTTTCCAGTATTAAAGAAGTCTCCTTCAGCCTTCAAGTCTTCAAGACATTCAAGAGGAGACCCAGAGTTCAAGAAACCCTCCTCAACATCATCATAAACTTGTTTGAGGGCTCTTAATTTTTCTCTTATTTATATCGCTGTATATCTGCTTTTTAGAAGCTCTATTTTTCTGTTTGTCTTTGTTCAAACTGTTTGTTCCTTACTTGATTCAATCAGGGAATTGAATCAAGGGTGTAAAGGTTTTTTGGTGAGCCTAGGTTGAAACCAACGGTGTAAGGGTTTGATTGTGATCCCGGAAAAACAATCGGGCGGTTCTAGTCGGTGAGCCTGGAAAAATCGACCGAGTTCGTTGTGACCTCGTAAAACAACAAGTTAGGTTGTGAGCTTGTAAAACAACCGGTTGTAATCCGAGGGGTTATAGTGAATTCCCAAGTGAGGCTTGGGGAGTGGACGTAGGAGCAAGGGTTAGCTCCGAACCACTATAAATTCCTTGTGTTTGTTATTGCTCTGTTGTTCCTTACCTTCATTTCATTCACAGCACATAGCATCTAATTAATCAACTTGCAAAAGGTGTTAATTAGTATTTCATAAAACATTTAATTGTAATAATTGTTTTAAAACCCATTTCACCCCCCCCCCTCTTGGGTTGTCTATCTGGGCAACAAGTGGTATCAGAGCAGGAACTCTATTATCCAAAGAGTAAAAGATCAAAATGACAACCCTATTTGGATCTTCTCATATTGAGGGCCAGTCCACCCAAAAACCTCCATTCTTTAATGGGTCCGACTACTCATATTGGAAGGCAAGGATGAAAATATTCATCCAAGCACAAGACTATGAGATGTGGACCATCATACTTAATGGACCATACGTCCCATCAATTTTTGTAGAGGGTGTAACTATACCCAAACTTGAAAAGGATTGGGATGACAATGATAGAAGGAAGGCACAACTAAATGCCAAAGCAATGAATGTGCTTTATTGTGCTTTAGATAGAAATGAATTTAATAGAGTCTCTACTTGCAATTCTGCAAAAGAGATTTGGGATAGACTTGAAGTGACCCACGAGGGCACAAATCAAGTAAAAGAATCCAAAATAAATATATTAGTTCATAAGTATGAATTATTTAAAATGGATTCTAATGAAACAATCACTTGTATGTTCACTAGATTTACTGACATTGTCAATGGCCTAAAAAGCCTTGGCAAAAATTATACTAACAGTGAGCTTGTCAGGAAGATTCTTCGTTGTCTACCAAGGTCATGGAAAGCCAAGGTGACGGCAATCCAAGAAGCCAAGGACTTGAACAAGCTTCCACTTGAGGAGCTTCTTGGATCCCTAATGACGCACGAGCTCACAATGAAACAACACAGCGAAGAAGAGTCCTCCCACAAGAAAAAGGTAATAGCCCTCAAATCTGTTTCTACTAACAAAGACTTATCTTGCAGCAGCAGCAGTGAAGAGGAAGACAATGAGGGAGATGATGATGAGGCTCTTCTCGTGCGTAAGTTCAGAAAATTCATCAACCGGAAGAAGTCCTCACATCAAAGGAGAGGCCCCTCAAGTTCCTATCACAAGGATAAAGGTAAGAAAAGGAAAAATGAGGGGATCGGATGTTATGAGTGTAAGAAGCCGGGGCACTTCAGAGCTGAGTGTTCTTTGCTGAAGAAGGAAAGCAAGTACAAGAAAAAGAAAGTTCTTGTCTCCACCCTATCGGACTCTGATATATCATCATCATCATCGGATGAGGAACAAGAAGAAAAGGCCAATCTATGCTTTATGGCAAACGAAAATGAGGTAACATCTGAAACGCATTTAGATTTTACCTTTGATGAGTTATATGATGCGTTTAATGAATTAATGGATGAATATAAGACAATAAGCCTTAAGAATAAAGAGCTAAAACTAACTAATCAATCTCACCTCCATAAATACGATAAATTAGTTAAGGATAAGGATTTTATCACTAAAGAAAATTTAGAACTTAAGACAAGCAACCAAATGTTAATTCAAAAAACTAATACCTTGAGTAAAGATAACGAAAAACTAGCCAAGGAAATTTCTGAACTTAAAAATGATAAACAAACTATTGGAAGTAATTTCACAAAAAACTTAGATGCACTAAAAACAGAAAAACAAAAGTTGGCACTAGAACTTGAGAAGTACAAGTCTTTTGTAGAAAAATTTACTTATAGCTCAGAAAAATTAGAAATGATACTTAATAGTCAACGAGCTGTGTTCAATAGAGCTGGTTTAGGGTATAAACCTAAAAATAGGCAAAAACTCCTTAGTAATTTCTTTGTTAAAGCAGGAGAAAGCAAAACTAAGAAAATAACATGTTTTTGCTGTGGAACGTTAGGACATAAAGCAAATGTGTGTGATTATAGAAAAGAAAAAACTAAAAGAAAAATTAAAAGGATTTGGGTTCCAAAAGGAACCAACATTACTAACCATGAAGGATCCAAGAAAACTTGGGTACCTAAAATTGTATGATTTGCTTGTGTAGGAGTGTCTTGCAGCTAAGGTCGACAAAAATTGTTGGTACTTGGATAGTGGCTGCTCAAGACACATGACGGGTGACAAGGATCAATTCTTCACCCTTGAAGCTAAGAAGGGAGGTGCTGTGACTTTTGGAGACAATAACCAAGGTCACATCATTGGTATAGGTAAAGTACAAATTACCCCTTCAACTTTTATTGATAATGTTCGATATGTTGATGGTCTTAAGCATAATCTACTTAGCATTAGTCAATTGTGTGATAGAGGTTTTGATGTTTTGTTCAAACCATCCCTATGCATCATAACCAACTCAAATAACAATAGTTTAGTTTTTAAAGGAATAAGACGTGGGAATGTGTATGTAGTAGACCTTGAGGATCTTGCCAAACATAACCCATGTTTAGTTGTTAATGAAACTAAGGATAATGATGCTAGTTGGTTATGGCACCGTAAGTTAGGTCATGCAAGCATGGACACAATATCAAAACTAGTTAAAAGAGATTCCGTGATAGGTTTGCCAAAACTAAAGTTTGAAAAGAATAAAATATGTGAAGCTTGTCAATATGGCAAACAATCAAGGAACTCTTTTAAATCCATAAATTATGTCTCTACCTCTAGACCTCTAGAACTACTACACATGGATCTATTCGGACCAACTAGAACCACAAGTCTAGGTGGAAATAAATATGGTCTAGTTATTGTAGATGATTTTTCTAGATACACTTGGGTCATGTTCTTATCTCATAAAGATCAAGCATTTTCAGTTTTTAAGAAATTTCATAAGGAAGTAACAAATGCTAGAGATACTTCAGTCATAGCTATTAGGAGTGACCATGGAACCGAATTTGAAAATCATTTATTTGATGAGTTTTGTAGTAAAAAGGGGATAACTCATAATTTTTCTGCACCTAGGACACCACAACAAAATGGAGTTGTAGAAAGTAAAAATAGAACTCTAGAGAAAATGGCTAGAACCATGTTATGTGAAAGTAACCTCCCTAAGTACTTTTGGGGAGAAGCCATTAATACCTCGTGTCATATTTTAAATAGAGTTTTATTGAGACCCATTATAAAGAAAACACCTTATGAACTTTGGAAAAACAGAAAACCAAAAGTAAACTATTTTCATGTCTTTGGTTGTAGGTGTTTTGTTCATAATAATGGAAAAGATAATCTAGGAAAATTTGACTCTAAATCTGATGAGGGTATATTTTTAGGATACTCTACAACTAGTAAAGCCTATAGAGTTTTTGATAAAAGAACCCTAGTTATAGAAGAATCTATACATGTTGTTTTTGATGATTCTAGTGATATCTCTTCTAGCAAGAGAGTTAATCTTGATGATGATGCTGAAATTCTTGAAGAAAAGATTGATGAGATGACATTACAAGATGATGAACAAAAATTAATTGGAAATGCATCATCAAGCCAAGAGGCTATTGTGGATCATGGGCTGACTAAGGCTAGGAGGTATGCTCACGGGCATCCAAAGGAATTAATTTTAGATGATCCATCTCAACCTGTTAGGACTAGAGCATCTCTTAGGAACTTAAATAATCATCTAGCTTTTGTCTCACATTTTGAACCCAAACACGTAGAAGAAGCTGAAAAAGATGTAAATTGGATAAATGCAATGCAAGAGGAATTAAACCAATTTACTAGAAACAAGGTATGGAACCTAGTTGAACGACCCTCTGAATATTCAATTATAGGTACCAAATGGATATATAAAAATAAGCTTGATGAAAATAGAATTGTAATTAGGAATAAGGCTAGACTAGTAGCAAAGGGCTATAATCAAGAAGAAGGTATAGATTTTGATGAAACCTTTGCTCCTGTAGCTAGACTTGAGGCAATTATATTATTACTAGCATTTGTATGCTCTAAGGAGTTCAAATTATTTTAAATGGATGTAAAAAGTGTATTTTTGAATGGGTATATTAATGAGGAGGTATATGTAGAACAACCTCCTGGTTTTGAAAATCATCAATACCCCAATCATGTATATAAATTGAACAAAGCACTTTATGGTTTGAAACAAGCACCTAGAGCATGGTATGAAAGACTTAGCAAATTTCTACTAGAACATGAGTTCTCTAGAAGAAATGTAGATACAACACTATTTCTAAAGAAGAAAAACAAAGATATGCTAGTAGTGCAGATTTATGTTGATGATATTATTTTCGGTGCTACTAACAATCGCCTCTGCGAAGAATTTGCTGACTTGATGCAGAGTGAGTTTGAGATGAGCATGATGGGAGAACTGAACTATTTCCTCGGGCTTCAAATCAAACAATCTAAAGAAGGGATCTTCATCAATCAAGCTAAATAAATCAAGGAGATGCTTAAGAAGTTTGATATGGAGGGAAATGAAAGAGTAGATGCCCTACAAGCCAATCGCAATATGTATTGCGAAGGGTTTTTCTTTTGATTTGTCCAAATCATGTACATGATTTTTAAATATGAATAAAGGCGTTATGTTTTATCATATGCTGTTGATTATATTTATGATAAACTCCTTAGATTAGGGCAATGGTTTTAAGACTATGATGAGATCATACTAGTGAGACTTAAAATCCTAAAATCCTAATCTTAAATATTCCCAGTCATTGGTACATTGAGTCGGGGATCAATGATTACCGGAAAGACTGGCATGTCTTATGTATGCTCGATGCAGAGGATGATTGATCTCACAATCATTTGTGTGGAGACACTAATACAAAGATATGGGTGCTCATTAGAAGAATGAGTTCACTGAATTGACCTACAAAGAGAAATCTTATGAAGTCTTACTTACATGTCAAAAGATGATTCTCTTAGTAGGAGTTGTGCAACTGATCCTTTGACCTGAGATCACCATGGTATCTTGTGCACATGAACCTATGTTTTGGTTTACACTCATTCATGACAATAAGTTATGTACGAGGTCTTCTGGATATGGTGGATTGTGTACGAAGATTATGAGTAGATCAACAAGGAATTAATCACTTCTAGTAAGAGAAGATAGCATCCTATTTATTCTAATCATATGATAATTCAGGAAGCCTTTGATCAAAGCAGAATGAAAATTAGAAAGAGTTTCTAATGTTTCATTATTTGAATTATCATTAAAAGATTGAGAAAAATATGAATATGAAATTGAGTTTGACATATATTCATACTCATATACATATTTGGGATGCAGTTTGATTAAAGGATTGAATTGCATGGTAACTTGCCACTGAAGGGTATTTTTGGTATTTCCACCAAATTCCATATTTTCCGGGTAGACATGACACGTTGCTAGACGTCAATCTTGTCTTATAGGTTTGATCGAATTAAAGAGTTTAATTCGATCACCAATTAGAAAGGATTCTAATTGTTAAGTTCGGGTTCGCGCAGTTTGGACTTAAATCGATTAGAAGAGTTCTAATCAAGTTGGGTCAACTCGCACTCACACCTATTGCTGGCTAAGTATGGAACCCAATGGGTCACACACAAGAAAACTTATCAAGGGTCTAATTGGATTAGATCATGTTTGCAAGATAAACATCCTAGCAGGTGTTGCAAACCTTAGCTCCTGATTCGAACTGGATTCGAATCTGATTCGAATTGAATTCGAATCTGATTCTTAATTGATCTAATTTGATTAGATCATATTCTAATATGGGTTAGCCAAGAGTTGGCTCCTAATTGGCTTGGTTTGAGTCTAATTGGATTAGATTTGATAAATCATTCATTTTTTGACCGTTGGATCAACATTTGGATGAAGAGATGGATCAAATGGATGGCACCATGAATTGGAGCCATTGGATTTTCATCATAGGATGATGGGAGATCATGATGACGTGATGGATATCATTGGGAGGCGTGGAGATGAAAAATAGGTGAAGGAAAGAGAGAGAATACGTGAAGATTAAATGGATAAGGATGAACCATTTATTTGATCTTATCCATTCTCTCTCTTCTCTCTTCATCACGCCTAAGGGATATATGGCGCCTTCTTTCATGGCCTTTGGATCATCATCAACCCTTGATGAATGGATAAGGTTGGTTCCTATTTTTCTTGCGTGAGAAGAAGTGAAAAAAGGGAAGAGTACGGCGCATTTTCATGAAGAGGTGCTTAGGGAATCAAGCGCCACATCATAAGCGCTTGATCTTATCATAACCACTTTTGATACGCCTCTCCCTATTTTTGTGGCGCCTTCTCTCCTCTTATCACGCCCCATCTAAAGGATGTGTGGATGGGATGCATCCTTTGGTGATGCATCCCCACGCCATCTATAAATAGGAATGCTCCCGGTGTTTTCTAATCATCGAAAATCAATCCAACTCTCTCTCTCTCATATCCCTTCTTTCTTACATTAGTTTCTTTCTTTCTAACATTGCTTCTAGTGTGTCCTAAGCCAAGACAAGGTGGTCTTCCTTAGGACAAAAGGATTAGAAGTGATTTTAGAAGGCTAAAGAAAAATAGAAAGGAAGGAAAGCAAGCCATTAGAGTTCTTTAGAAGAATTCTGCATTAAGGATTAAAAGTCTTTGGAGCTAAAGTCTTGATCAAGTTTTCGTGTGGATCACCATTGGAGGGCGGACACTTGGACGCCTCGTGGAGATTGTACACTTTGGATTAGCGTTTGAGGTATTCTACTAATTCTGTATTTATTTTATATTATTTGATTGTAATCATTAAGGTGATCTAGGCTTAAAAGGGTTTCATGCATAGGGACTTTATTAAGAAAATTTTAAAATCCCTAGCTTCCGCTGCCCATTATGACATGCTAGAACACTACAGTGGTATCAGAGCTATCCTTAATTGGTTCAATCAAATAATAATGCATGATGTATGATTATTAATTTACTATGAGATAGTAATGTCATATGCTTAATGAAATGCTGAAATATATGATTCATATATGATATGATATGTAATAAAATGTCATGATATGAAATTTTCCATATGAAAATATGTTGAAGCATGTTAATTAGTTGCTTATGATTTATACATGCTATGAGATAGCTATGATGCATGATAACTTATTTTAGATATGTTAAATATATGTTACAATTAAAGAATGTGCTAGAGACTAGTAAGCCCTCAATAAAAATTATATTAAGTCATAGTGTTAAAAAATTTTGAGCTAACCCATTCTAGAACAATTAATCTAATTGGTGTCTAAGGAAAGCACTAAAGGTGGTTACTTAATTAGGACCTTACTCTTTGAGTAAGGGGAGCCTCCCACCTGCTTACCTGGCCAATTGTTTGATTGTCTATTATGGAGAAGCTTAATATTGATATAACACTATTGATAGCCTTCCTTCATGCCTCGATATTATTATGTCAAGATCCATGCTAGTTTGTTGTGCTAACACAAAACTTGCAATGGGGACTGATGTTATACTGTCTTGGTGCATTAAGATGCTTATGGCATATTTTAATATATTGCCTTGTTGTGTAACCACAAGGGCAATATTATTCGAATATGACTATATGGAAATGAAGGGTTTGACTTAACTAAAATATTATTGTTTGTTGTGCTAACACAAGGAAATAAGTATTTTAAGAGGACAAGATAAAGTTGAGAATTGCATGAGATGCAATTGGAAAGAGTTTCCTACCTTTGAACTCATAAGAGTTTGTTGTGTAAACACAAGGCTTTTTATGATGAATTAGGATCTCAACCCTACTAAGAAAAATTATATTTTCACGTTTATCATAGGAGAGGGCTATGATATTCGATAAAAATAGTAGGAGACAAATTAGATTAAAGTCCTTATCTAGTTGCAAACATGTCATCATGATTGGTCTGCTTATATTAGTTATGTTCTTGCATATGTAGAATTATTAAATGGCTTCACTTTCATTAAGAGGCATCTTAGATGCCAACAAGTTGACCGGACCAAATTATGTGGACTGGTTGAGGAATTTAAAGATAGTACTCACTCAGGAGAAAATTTCCTATATACTTGAAACCCCTGATCTTGGAGATCTAGGGGATGATGCTACAGAAGAGGAGGTTGCCACACATAAGATGTGGAAAAATGACAGATTGACTGTCAAATGTATCATACTTGCCTCTATGAGTAATGAATTATAGAGGCAACATGAAGGCATGGACACTCAATCCATACTTCTCAATCTAAAAGAGTTGTATGGAGAACAAAGCAGGACTGCTAGGTATGAGATATCTAAGCAGTTGTTCCGTGCTAGAATGAATGAAGGAACTCCAGTGCAAAACCATGTTCTTATGGTTATAGACTTAATCACTAGATTAAGTCAATTAGGTTTTGCTATGGATAGTGAGCTCAGTCAGGATTTGATCCTGCAATCACTGCCTGATTCATTCTCTCAGTTTGTTGTGAACTTTCACATGAACAAGCTGAACACCTCCCTGCCCGAGCTGTTAAATATGCTCAAAATAGCTGAAGGCCATATTAAGAAGGATAAAGGTCCACTCCTTCTTATAGATGGCACCTCTAAGAGTAGCATCAAAAAGAAAAAAAAGAAAGAAAAACTCCGGATCAAGTACCTGTTTTCATTGCGGCAAAGCTGGCCACTAGAAAAGGAATTGCAAGAGTTTTCTTGCAAGTATGAAGACCGATGCAAGAGTTGCATCAAAAGGTATGTTTATGTTACATGCCAACTTGTCATTAAGTTCTTCAAATTCAAATTCATGGGTATTGGATACCGGCTGTGGTTTTCACATTTGCAAATCTTTGTATGGACTACAGAAAATTAAAATTTTGAAGAAAGGTGACTTCGAGCTGTATGGCGCTGGAGGAGAGTCCATCCAGGCTGAAGCTGTTGGAACCTACAACTTGGAGTTACCTTCGGGAGAGCTCCTACAATTAGAAGATTGTTATTATATGCCCAAAATTATTAGAAATGTAATTTCCATTCCTTTGTTGTTAAAGAAAGGATTTGAAATTAATGGAAAGGGCAATGGTTGCTCTATTTATTTTTCTAATAAGCATCTTTGCAATGGCATTATGGAAAATGGTCTTCTTGTTTTATTACTTAATGACAATGTCTTTCATATTAATAAAAGCAATAAAAGAAAGAGAGAGGAAGTAAATAACACCCTTCTTTGGCATTGCCGACTTGGTCACATAAGTGAATCAAGAATCAACAAGTTATACAAAGAAGAGTTCTTTGATCCTTATGATTATGAATCATTAGGAACTTGTGAATCTTGTCTTATGGGTAAAATGACTAAGTCTCCATTCACTGGACATGGAGAAAGGGCAAGTGAGTTATTAGGACTTATACACACAGATGTATGTGGTCCTATGACAACTCCAGCTAGAGGTGGATACTCTTACTTCATCACATTCACTGATGATTTATCAAGGTTCGGATATGTGTATCTTATGAAACATAAATCCGAAGCTTTTGATAAGTTTAAAGAGTATCAAAGTATGGTTGAAAAACAAACCGGAAAGTGTATTAAAATCCTTCGATCTGATCGAGGAGGTGAATACCTTTCTAGTGAGTTTTTAAATCATCTTAAAGAAAAGGGCATTCTCTCTGAATGGACACCTCCGTATACGCCACAATTAAATGGTGTAGCTGAACGGAGGAATCGTACTTTATTAGATATGGTACGGTCCATGATGTGCTTTACTGATCTTCCTATTTCCTTCTGGGGTTTTGCCCTAGAGACTGCTGCACTAATATTAAACAGGGTACCTTCTAAGTCTGTACCTAGCACTCCATATGAGATATGGAGAGGAAAGAAGCCTAATCTTAAGTATCTTAAGATATGGGGTTGTCAAGCTTATGTCAAAAGAAATTTTGGACACAAGCTAAGTGCTAGATCAGATAAATGTATTTTTGTAGGTTATCCTAAAGATAGTATAGGATACATCTTCTATCATCCTACCGAACAAAAAGTTTTTGTAGGTAGGCATGCCATTTTCTTAGAAAAAGAGTTTATCTTAGAAAAGGGCAAGGATAGAAAAATTGAACTTGAAGAAGTTCAAAACCTACAAATAGAAACACAAGAAATTCTTCAACCAGATGTACCCATTGATGAGGTACAACCACAACACACATCTCCTCTCCGAAGGTCAGATAGAGTGCGAAGAGCACCTGAGAGGTATGGGTTCATCATTGAGAATGATGAAGCCCACATTGTTCAGAATAATGATCCTCTGACCTATTCGGAAGCTGTCATGAGTAGTGACTCTGACAAATGGCTAGAAGCCATGAAATCCGAAATAGATTCTATGTATACCAACCAAGTATGGACTTTGGTTGATGCACCAGAGGGTGTAAACCCTATAGGTTGCAAATGGGTCTATAAGAAAAAGATTGGAGCAGATGGCCAAGTAGAAACCTACAAGGCTAGATTGGTGGCAAAAGGTTTCAGGCAAAAGCAAGGAATTGACTATGATGAAACTTTTTCGCCAGTAGCTATGCTCAAATCTATTCGGATTTTGCTTGCAATAGCTGCATACTATGATTATGAAATCTGGCAGATGGATGTCAAAACCGCCTTCCTTAATGGTTATCTTGAGGAAGAGGTTTATATGACACAGCCAGAAGGATTTGTCTCAAGTAAGAGAGCAAATCAAGTATGCAAGCTTAAGAGATCCATTTATGGATTAAAGCAAGCATCGAGGAGTTGGAACATCCGTTTTGATACAACAGTCAAAGAGTTTGATTTTATCAAAAATGTGGATGAACCATGTGTGTACAAGAAGACTAGTGGGAGTGCCATTGTCTTCTTAATATTGTATGTAGATGACATACTGATCATTGGAAATGATATTCCAATGTTACAATCGGTCAAGACTTGGCTGTCAAAAAGCTTTTCCATGAAAGACTTGGGAGAAGCATCCTATATACTTGGTATAAAGATCTATAGGGATAGATCTAAAAGGATGCTAGGCTTGTCCCAGTCTAGGTACATAGATAATGTGCTGAAAAGATTCAGCATGGAAGAAAGTAAAAGAGGTTATTTGCCTATGAGTCATGGCATACGTCTCTCTAAGAAGATGTCTCCTAAGACATCTGAAGAGAGGAATAGAATGAATTCTATTCCCTATGCTTCGGCAGTAGGATCGATTATGTATGCTATGCTATGTACTAGGCCTGATGTTGCTTATGCCTTAGGCATAACAAGTAGATTTCAGGCTGATCCAGGAGAGGATCATTGGATAGCTGTGAAAAATATTCTTAAGTACTTGAGAAGGACTAAAGATATTTTTCTAGTTTATGGAGGATCTGAGTTGAAACTAGAAGGATTTTCTGATTCTAGTTTTCAATTAGACCCAGATGATAGCAAGTCCACTTCAGGGTATGTCTTTACCCTAAATGGTGGTGCAGTGAGCTGGAAGAGTTCCAAACAGCAAACTGTAGCTGACTCAACTACTGAGGCAGAATACATTGCTATAAGTGAAGCCGCTAAGGAAGCTGTCTGGATGAAGAAGTTCATCTCTGAGTTAGGAGTAGTTCCCGAGATTGCTGGACCAGTCCCAGTTTATTGTGATAACACTGGAGCTGTTGCTCAAGCGAAGGAACCAAGGTCTCATCACAAATCCAAGCACATTCTAAGACGCTTCCATCTTGTTCGAGAGATTGTCGAGAGACAAGACATAGTCATTGAACGAGTAGACACCAAGAACAACCTAGCAGACCCGTTCACTAAAGCTCTACCACAACAGCAGTTCGATCGCCACCTCGATTGTATGGGGATAAAATATAAGAGCGATTGGCTTTAGTGCAAGTGGGAGATTGAAAGAGTAGATGCCCTACAAGCCAATCGCAATATGTATTGCGAAGGGTTTTTCTTTTGATTTGTCCAAATCATGTACATGACATTTAAATATGAATAAAGGCGTTATGTTTTATCATATGCTGTTGATTATATTTATGATAAACTCCTTAGATTAGGGCAATGGTTTTAAGACTATGATGAGATCATACTAGTGAGACTTAAAATCCTAAAATCCTAATCTTAAATATTCTCAGTCATTGGTACATTGAGTCGGGGATCAATGATTACCGGAAAGACTGGCATGTCTTATGTATGCTCGATGCAGAGGATGATTGATCTCGCAATCATTTGTGTGGAGACACTAATACAAAGATATGGGTGCTCATTAGAAGAATGAGTTCACTGAATTGACCTACAAAGAGAAATCTTATGAAGTCTTACTTACATGTCAAAAGATGATTCTCTTAGTGGGAGTTGTGCAACTGATCCTTTGACCTGAGATCACCATGGTATCTTGTGCACATGAACCTATGTTTTGGTTTACACTCATTCATGACAATAAGTTATGTACGAGGTCTTCTGGATATGGTGGATTGTGTACGAAGATTATGAGTAGATCAACAAGGAATTAATCACTTCTAGTAAGAGAAGATAGCATCCTATTTATTCTAATCATATGATAATTCAGGAAGCCTTTGATCAAAGCAGAATGAAAATTAGAAAGAGTTTCTAATGTTTCATTATTTGAATTATCATTAAAAGATTGAGAAAAATATGAATATGAAATTGAGTTTGACATATATTCATACTCATATACATATTTGGGATGCAGTTTGATTAAAGGATTGAATTGCATGGTAACTTGCCACTGAAGGGTATTTTTGGTATTTCCACCAAATTCCATATTTTCCGGGTAGACATGACACGTTGCTAGACGTCAATCTTGTCTTATAGGTTTGATCGAATTAAAGAATTTAATTCGATCACCAATTAGAAAGGATTCTAATTGTTAAGTTCGGGTTCGCGCAGTTTGGACTTAAATCGATTAGAAGAGTTCTAATCAAGTTGGGTCAACTCGCACTCACACCTATTGCTGGCTAAGTATGGAACCCAATGGGTCACACACAAGAAAACTTATCAAGGGTCTAATTGGATTAGATCATGTTTGCAAGATAAACATCCTAGCAGGTGTTGCAAACCTTAGCTCCTGATTCGAACTGGATTCGAATCTGATTCGAATTGAATTCGAATCTGATTCTTAATTGATCTAATTTGATTAGATCATATTCTAATATGGGTTAGCCAAGAGTTGGCTCCTAATTGGCTTGGTTTGAGTCTAATTGGATTAGATTTGATAAATCATTCATTTTTTGACCGTTGGATCAACATTTGGATGAAGAGATGGATCAAATGGATGGCACCATGAATTGGAGCCATTGGATTTTCATCATAGGATGATGGGAGATCATGATGACGTGATGGATATCATTGGGAGGCGTGGAGATGAAAAATAGGTGAAGGAAAGAGAGAGAATACGTGAAGATTAAATGGATAAGGATGAACCATTTATTTGATCTTATCCATTCTCTCTCTTCTCTCTTCATCACGCCTAAGGGATATATGGCGCCTTCTTTCATGGCCTTTGGATCATCATCAACCCTTGATGAATGGATAAGGTTGGTTCCTATTTTTCTTGCGTGAGAAGAAGTGAAAAAAGGGAAGAGTACGGCGCATTTTCATGAAGAGGTGCTTAGGGAATCAAGCGCCACATCATAAGCGCTTGATCTTATCATAACCACTTTTGATACGCCTCTCCCTATTTTGTGGCGCCTTCTCTCCTCTTATCACGCCCCATCTGAAGGATGTGTGGATGGGATGCATCATTTGGTGATGCATCCCCACGCCATCTATAAATAGGAATGCTCCCGGTGTTTTCTAATCATCGAAAATCAATCCAACTCTCTCTCTCTCATATCCCTTCTTTCTTACATTAGTTTCTTTCTTTCTAACATTGCTTCTAGCGTGTCCTAAGCCAAGACAAGGTGGTCTTCCTTAGGACAAAAGGATTAGAAGTGATTTTAGAAGGCTAAAGAAAAATAGAAAGGAAGGAAAGCAAGCCATTAGAGTTCTTTAGAAGAATTCTGCATTAAGGATTAAAAGTCTTTGGAGCTAAAGTCTTGATCAAGTTTTCGTGTGGATCACCATTGGAGGGCGGACACTTGGACGCCTCGTGGAGATTGTACACTTTGGATTAGCGTTTGAGGTATTCTACTAATTCTGTATTTATTTTATATTATTTGATTGTAATCATTAAGGTGATCTAGGCTTAAAAGGGTTTCATGCATAGGAACTTTATTAAGAAAATTTTAAAATCCCTAGCTTCCGCTGCCCATTATGACATGCTAGAACCCTACAGGAAACAAGTCAATCAGCACACCCATGAGCTCATCATGCAAATTAGATCAAGATGAATCAGGTAAATCTGTAGATCAAAAGATGTATAAAGGTATGATAGGATCTTTATTATATCTCACTGCAAGTACACCTGATATCATGTTTAGTGTATGCATGTGTGCTAGATATCAGTCTAATCCTAAGGAATCTCATCTAATTGCAGTCAAGAGAATCTTTAAATACCTAATAGGAACAAAAAATATAGGTTTATGGTATTCTAAAGAATCTAGCCTGAACTTAATAGGATACACAGATTCAGACTTTGCTGGTTGTAAACTTGATAGAAAAAGCACCAGCGGGTCATGTCAATTCCTAGGAGAAAATTTAATCTCATGGTTTAGCAAGAAACAAAACTCGGTTGCATTATCTACTGCTGAAGCTGAATATGTTGCTGCCAGGAGTTGTTGTGCTCAAATCATGTGGATTAAACAACAACTTGAAGACTATGGCATTAAACAAGATAAAATTCCCATTAATTGTGATAATACAAGTGCCATTAATCTAACTAAAAATCCAATTCAGCATTCAAGAACTAAACATATTGAGATAAGACATCACTTCATAAGAGATCATGTACTGAATGGTGATGTGACACTTCAATTTGTTTGCACTGATGATCAATTAGCTGATATCTTCACAAAACCCTTGAGTGAAGAGAGATTTAGTGTGCTTAGGAGAGGATTAGGAGTGATTGATCCATCCTAGTGATATTCTCTTCTAGTTCATTGATTTTGATGATTAGCTTGTGTTAAATATGGAGTTTTTCATCTATAATCATCAAATCAGATCATAACTTAGTGATTGTCCCTTGGTTGGTACGAAAATAGCATGATTTTTAGGTGCGTGCCAGAGTTCGAGTCGACTCGAGTAAGTTTCAGAGTCGGCTCATAAGGGGGAGTCGACTCGCACATAGACGGGAGTCGACTCGAGGTCGATGGCTCATGAGGGAGAGTCGACTCGCACATAGACGGGAGTCGACTCGAGGCCGATGGAAGCATAAGGGGAGTCAACTCGCGCATATTTTGGAGTCGACTTGAGGTCGAGTCGACTCGCGACTTACTGGAGTCGACTCGCGGTCGGGATCCGAGTTTTTAACCCTAATCCAAGCGTTTAATCAACACTTCTATTCATCGCCTCCACTGCTCACAAAACCCTAGAGCCGTCTCCGACATCGTCTCCGACCTCAATTAGGTTTTTTCTGTCGACCTTCTTCCGTCCATTAGGGTTTTACCCCATCCCTAGGTCAACCATGCCCCGTAAGTCGGTTGTCCCAAGCCGGAAGAGGCCCCAACCTGCAAGCGGCACCGAGCGACGGTCCAAGGCTCGGAACGATCCCATGAGGCCACAACCTCCGGTTCGTTCCCCGCCGAGGCCGGTTCCCTCGCGACCGTGCGCCGGGAAGGCGGTCTCCACCGGGAGATACGTCAACTTCGACTATCTCTCCCAGGAGGGCTTCACTATAGGAGATAGGTTGAGGGCCTAGGGACTCAAGTTCTTTTGTTCCCTAGATCTCCCCACATACCTAGGGCTAGTTAGGAAGTTCTATGGTACTGTGTCCAGGGAGAATGGTGGGATACAGGGAACCGTAGCGGGTGTCCCTCTATTCATTGCTGAGAATTTCATAGCACAAATCCTACATCTTCCCCAAGTTGGGGTATTTCCTACACACCCTGAGGATAGGACTGAGGCCCTTACGGCCATTTTAGGGAGTCCACCCCAGTCCCCACTAGATGAGGTGTCCGCTGGTTCACTCTCTGTTGAGATGCGGCTCCTCCTGAGTATTATATCAAGGACCCTATTTCCTAAAACCGGCCATTTTGACTTTGTGTCCGAAAGGGACCTAGCCCTCATGCATTACATTCTCCAAGACACCCCTATTAACTTTCCCAAGATGATCTACAAATACCTATGTGAGCCACTAGACAAACCTAGGCTCACCCTTCCATATGGGATGCTATACACTTTGATTTTTAGGGAGTCTGAGATCCCCATTCCTGAGGGGGAACCCTCTCGCGCACTGCGACACACTGATCGCATGGGTGAGGGAACCCTTCACAGGATGGGTTTTGATAAGGTAGAGGGTGTCTGGGTCAGGAAATCCTCTTCCACACCTACCACTCGACGCTCCCCCAGTCCTGATCCTGATTCTGACTTTTCCACCTATCCCTCCACCTCAGCACCATCCACCTCAGCCGGACCCTCCTCTTCAGTTCCACCCACTCAGCCGATAGAGGTCCGGATCTCTCCTGAGCAGCTCCGGGAGTTGCGGCAGGAGATTGTACGAGATCTTCGGGACGACCTACTGAGGGAGCTCCGAGGTCCAGACCCTACCCCCTCTTCTGCATTAGTTCCCTTCTTATCAGCCGTGACCAAGATGACGGCTCATCTGAGGGAGGAGATCTTCAATGTCAGAAGCCTTATTCAAGCCCAATTCTCCAACATAAGCGATGTCACAAGCAACACACGAAAGATGCGAGATGACATCCGACATGACATGGGCACTAAGACTCAGGGGGCCGAGCGACTGGCGAATGTGTTGATCGCCAAGTTGGACAAACTCCAGGAGACTCTGTGTTGCCCAGAGATGGTCTCCCAAGAGGGGGGTGAATTGGGTGTTTTAAAACTTTTTGTCTAATTAAAAACAAAACACACAAGTGTATGTGCTAAAGTAAAGAAAGAGTTATAAGCACAGTCAATCGCAAACACAAAGATTTATAGTGGTTCGGAGCTTCCACTACTCCTACATCCACTCCCCAAACACCTTTGGGAATTTCCACTATAATCAGCGATTACAATCCGGTAGTTTTGCGAGTGCACTACCCAACTCGTTGTTTTATCCCGGGCTAACAACGAACCCTACAATCCCCCAATTTAACCTAGGCTTGGGACGCCTATCCCTTGTTCCAAGTCCCTTGACTGGAACAAGCACAATAATCAAATGTTTTACACGGATTGAAAAGCTCTTAAGAAAGCAAATATAACAATGAGAAATATCAAAACCGGAAGAACCCTTTTTGCCGTTGGAAGCGTGGGTGATGGTGGTTCTTCCGATATGGATCACGTTGGCTTGAATGCGAGCTTTGAATGCCGAGTGGGAGTGAGTAGTTGAGCACGAAATCAGATGGGAAAACTTGAATGCACTTGATTTCTCCTCTTGAAAGCACTAACTCCCTTGAACCTCTTTCTCTTTCTTTTCTCTTAAATGATCTTGTGTTTGGTTGGTGAGAAGATGTTTAAAGGCACTTAAAAGCTTCCTTTTATAGCCCTACAAGCAATAGATCTGTTAGACACAAAAATATAGCCGTTTGAAATTCAAACAAACCTGAAAAAGTGTGTCAGTCGCGTCCCAGGCGCTCCGGAGACGTCTCCGCTTGAACGCGAGACATCTCGGCTGTATAAAAATTCTTTTGACGATGTTGGAGTCAACTCGGCGCTTTCTGGGGACGACTCTGAAGAAGAACAGCTTGACTTCTTATTTTTCTGTTTTTCTGAGAGAGTCGCCTCGGCACTTTACGGGGACGTCTCGGGATGTTTGCACTTTTTGCGTGGGGACGACTCCGTGATGTTGGGGACGACTCTGACGTGTTATCACCGAAAAGCAAGTCCTCTGGAATCCCTGAGAGAGTCGACTCTGCGCTTCCTGGGGACGTCTCGGGATGTTTGTCCTTTATGCGTGGGGACGACTCGGCGTCCTTCGGAGACGACTCGCGCGCATCCTTTGAAATCGGCCTTTCTGCCGTCTCTGAGAGAGTCGACTCCGAAAAGTCGGGAGTCGACTCCGACCCTGCGAGACGCCTCGCCAGGTGCCGGGGACGTCTCCAGACGTGCCAGTTCTTTCTCTACGTGCCAGAGACGTCTCTGGGACAAACCGGAGACGTCTCGGCTGTCCCTGATCTGTTTTCTTTATCTCAAAAAATCTTCAATAAATCCTTGAAAAATATGGGAACATGCCTTGACAATTCTTAACAATATTCTTAGTTAAACACTTGAAATGCTCAAATGAATTGTTAATTATAAAGAGAATTATACTCTAATGTTTTGTATTCATTAAAACCCATTAGGGGGTCAACAATCTCCCCCTTTTTGATGATGACAAAACACTGAGTATATGCAAAAGTTAAAATTTAAACATATACACAGTATTTGCTCAGATGTACAAGTATCATGTTTTGGTTAGAGCTAGATACAATGTGCATAATTCAATATAGTCAACTTTCAGTTCTATCCTTATGCATAAGTATTGAACTTAATAGCTCTTTGAGCAATTTTGGCATGTCATCTATCACTTTTAGATTTGAATCAAGTTGAAGTGTAAATTAATGAAATATTGATGCTAAAAATAATTAAAAAACAAATACTTTTAACTCCCCCTTTCTTTTCCAGAAGGACAATTGTCTTAAAGCCAATATTCTTCAATTTTATCTTTTCTAATTCAACTTTTAAGTATGAGTGTAAATTTTGTATTTTGCATTCCATATATTGGTTCTTTGGTTCTACTCCCCCTTTTTGTCATCAACAATGAAGGGGACAAATTTTCCTTAGGTGCCTAAAACACGATGCCTATTAGAATTCAGCATTCATATTATAATGAAACAATCAATGATTTCCAAGTTATTGCCATCCATGAATTCAGCATTCATTTTACTCCCCCTTTGGTTTGGAATTCATTTCAGACCTTTTGAATGCAGTGAATACAAGTTGTGCTCCCCCTGTTTCACATGCATTGACAAGTTGGCAAAATAGTAAAGTGGTTGCACATTGTCAAATTTGAACATTCTCATGGCACATCACAAAATTAAAAACATACACCAAGATTCAAAAAGAAGTGTATGACATTCATATATCATTGCAATCATTTGAAGTCATTACAAGGATAAAAAGAAAACCATTACAAGTATAAAAGGCCATTACAAGTATTGATTGCTAATACAAAAGAAGAAGTTTCAAATAAGCCTAGGGTTTTACAAAAAGATGAACCCTAGATGTCCACAAAATGTCCCTCACCGGCGACCATGCTCAATAGCCCTAGCAGCAGCCTCTATAAATCCATTTATTGAATCCATTAGGGTTCTAAAGTGATCTCCCTGAGATTGATTGAAGGCTGTCACTAGTGCTTCAAACTCATGAGTTGCCTTGTCAATCCTTCCTCTAAGTTGGGCAGCCACACTGCCCACATTGCCTCCAGGGCTCGTCAACTCTTGAAGACCATCCGATATGATCTTCAATTCAGCCTGTACCTCAATTGATCTTAAAGTTTGGCTTGTTGCCACATGAACCAATTCTGACCCTATAGCTTCCATCTGAATTTTGATTTCCTTCAATTGTTCTAGGAGTGCTTCCTGTGAGGTGCGGATGGGAGCTAACTCAGCAGAAATTATTGATCTCATTTCTTCCCTCATCTGCTGGCACATCATAGATGCTAGGGTGTGCATCTGCTCATCTGATAGGGACAATGATCCACTGACTGGAGGAGGAGGCACTGAAGTGGATGGTCCAGCTGAGCTGGAAGGTACATCAGGAAAGGCCATAGGGCTATGTGGAGGAGAGAGGTGGTCAGGCTCCTGATGTTGGATCTCAGGCTCTATGGTTTGGGATTTTCTTTTAGAGACCTTAACCCAAGACCCATCTTTCTTGTGAAACTCCATCCTATGTAATGTGCTCTCATTGTAATAATCAGTGTTTCTTAAAGGTTTTTCTGGCTCATTTTCAGGGATTGGAACCTTAAAGTGTTTGAACAGTAGGGGGAAGACCATCCCTTATGGTATGCTAAATCTAGAATACCTATGACATATGGAGATGTAGTTCATCATGAGCCTAGGGAGGTTTAGGGGAATCCCTAGCAAGATGTGGTGCATGATGGCTAAGTCTCGCTCCGAAACGAAATCGAAGCGACCGGTTTTTGGAAACAAGACCCGGTTAACTATGCTCAAAAGCAATCTCATTTCGGCATTGAGGTCTTGGGACTTGATTATGTCAAGAGGACCACAATCTTCTCTATCTAGGATTAGGTTTAGGGCAACCTCCCTTTGGGGATGTGAGGTCGGAGCCTCACCGTATTTGGGGATTTGTAACAAGCTAGATAGGATGTCCTCATTGATTTCTATCAATGTGCCTCGGACATATCCGGTGTACCCCGAGTCCCCTAAGGCCAAGTTGCTAAATATTTCTCTTATTAGGCCGGGATAGGTTGACATATTTAGGGAACATAGATGTTCCCAACCTTGGGCACGGAGTCTCTCTCCAATAGAGAACCCCTCACTAGCTAGAAACTGAAAATCTATGTATCTACCTGTGGTTACTGTGCGATTAGCACAGGAGGGGGTCACGGTTGGCGGAGCAACCGGAGGAGACGGCGCGGAGGGCTCTTCCCTCCGTTCCTCGTCGTCATTTGCTACCCTAGGACGCCTCCCACCCGTTCGCCTAGCTTTCTTAGGTGCCATGAATTGAAAATCTAGGGAAATGGGGAGAGATTTTGGTTCGGTTTGTGGTGGAGAGAAGATGGAGGCTAGGGTTTAGGTTTTTGTTGGGGACGAAAGAAGGTAGCTCGGGACGGCTCGAGCTGTTTCGACCTATTTTAAAAACTTTCATTCGGTCCCCGAGACGTCTCCGCGACTAATGCGAGACGTCTCGCCGGGGGGACGTCTCTGTGATTTGCCAGAGACGTCTCCGGCACTGAAAAATTTCAGAATGATTTCTATCTTTTCCTAATTTATTTTATTCAACCACAATAGTCAGCGTGATTTCTTTTGGTGAATATAGAGTGAGCTTGCCTGTGATCCTTCCCCTCAATAATACATTCTATAAAAGTTTAATAATGATTTTTGAATTATCAATATTGAAATGAGGAATGTTTGACCAAATTTCGAATGCCTATGAAATAGGCTCTGAAAATATCTCCATGAAGAGTCCAAGGGAGGGTAACCATCCTCCGGAAAGTCAAACAATTCGTCATCTAACTTTGATAGATTCATGTTTTCACTTATTAGGCACTAGGTTTGCTATATGTGACCTTGAAGTGTATTATTAGTTTGAGTAGCATTCATATGTATCTCTAGAGTTTACAAAGCATTGCATTACAAGTTCAATCTATTTGCTAGGATCATACAAGCACAAGGCATTCCTTAAAAAGTTGAACCTATCTTTACAAAGGGGCTTTGTAAAGATATCGGCCAATTGATTTTTAGTGCATACATACTCAATCAATACATCATTTTTCAGCACATGATCCCTTATAAAGTGATGCCTAATCTCTATGTGTTTTGATTTGGAGTGTTGGACAGGATTTTTTGTTAAATTAATTGCGCTTGTATTATCACATCTAATTGGTATGTTGTCCATTTTGATACCGAAATCTTCAAGTTGTTGCTTAATCCAAAGAACTTGGGCACAACAGCTTCCGGCTGCAATGTACTCAGCCTCAGCTGTGGACAATGCAACTGAATTTTGTTTCTTGCTAAACCAAGAAACCAAGTTAGCACCCAAGAATTGACAAGTACCACTTGTGCTTTTTCTGTCGAGTTTGCACCCGACAAAATCAGCATCGGAATAAGCAATTAAGTTCAAATCAGATTGTTTAGAGTACCATAAGGCTGCATTAGATGTCCCTACTAGATATCTGAATATTCTTTTAACAGCTTGCAAGTGTGATTCCTTAGGACATGCTTGGTATCTGGCACACATGCAAACACTGAATAATATGTCTGGTCTACTAGCAGTAAGGTAAAGTAAAGACCCTATCATACCTCTGTACAATTTGCAGTCTATACTTTTACCTTTTTCATCTTTGTCAAGCTTGCAACTTGAGCCCATGGGTGTGCTGATTTCCTTTGCATCCTTCATCTTGAACTTCTCCAACATTTCCTTGATGTATTTGGACTGACTGATGAAGATGCCTTCCTCTGATTGTTTTATTTGTAGCCCAAGGAAGAAGTTGAGCTCACCCATCATGCTCATTTCAAATTCTCCCTACATAAGCTTAGCAAACTCTTGACAAAGACTATCATTAGTAGCACCAAAAATTATATCATCCACATAAATTTGCACAAGTAATAAGTCATTCCCTTTTCTTTTAATGAAGAGTGTTTTATCTACATTTCTTCTTTTAAACTTATTTTCAATTAGAAAGTTACTTAATCTTTCATACCATGCCCTAGGGGCTTGCTTAAGTCCATACAATGCTTTGTGCAATTTAAAGACATAATCTGGATGTAAGTGGTTTTCAAATCCTGGAGGTTGTTCTACATAAACTTCCTTCATTATATAACCATTTAAAAATGCACTTTTTACATCCATTTGATAGAGTTTGAAGTCCATGAAGTATGCATATGCCAAAAGTAGTCTAATAGCCTCTAACCTAGCAACAGGAGCAAAAGTTTCATCAAAATCTATTCCTTCCTCCTGATTATATCCTTTGGCTACTAGCCTAGCTTTGTTTCTTATTACTATTCCATCTTCATCTAGTTTATTTCTATATACCCACTTGGTGCCTATAATTGAAACATTTGGGGGTCTTTTCATTAGAGTCCAAACTTGATTTCTTTCAAATTGGTTTAATTCCTCTTGCATAGCATTTATCCAATTTTCATCTTTTTCGGCTTCTTCTAGTGATTTAGGCTCTATCTGTGAAACGAATGCAAGATAATTACTAGTGTTTCTTAAAGAGGATCTTGTCCTTATCCCTTGTGAAGGATCACCAAGGATTAGATCCCTTGGATGACCATGTGCATACCTCCATTCCCTAGGAAGATCTTGATTTCTCGCTAGAGGTTGATCTTCTTCATCTTGCTGTATTGTATCTTCTTTGATCTCATCCTCATGTTGTTTGTCTTGTATGGAGAATTCCTTCATTCTGTCTTCAAGTATACCTGCATCACCATCTTCTTCTTTTCTAGAAGAGTCTCCATTAGCTTCATCAAAAACAACATGAATGGATTCTTCAACAACGAGAGTTCTCTTGTTGAAGACCCTGTATGCTCTACTAGATGAGGAATAACCTAAGAAGATCCCCTCATCTGATTTAGCACTAAATTTACTTAGATTGTCCTTTCCATTGTTTAAAATAAAGCATCGACAACCGAAAACATGAAAATAGCTTATATTGGGCTTCTTATTTTTCAACAACTCATAAGGTGTTTTCTTTAAGATAGATCTAACTAAAGCACGGTTTAAAATATGACAAGCAGTATTTATTGCTTCAGCCCAAAAGTACTTTGGTAGATCCGATTCGCACAACATGGTACGAGCCATATCTGCTAGTGTGCGATTCTTCCTTTCTACCACCCCATTTTGTTGGGGTGTCCTAGGAGCCGAGAAATTATGATTGATACCGTTTTCTTCACAAAATTTTTCAAAATGCTGATTTTCAAACTCGATACCATGATCACTCCTAATTGCTTTTAGTTTAAGATTAAGTTCATTCGAAATCCTATTATGAAACTTGATAAAAGCGGAAAAGGACTCATCTTTGTGGGCAAGAAATGAAACCCATGTAAAATGTGAAAAATCATCAACAATTATGAGACCAAACTTCTTACCCCCTAGACTAGCAGTTCTAGTGGGTCCAAATAAATCCATGTGAATTAGTTCTAGGGGTTTTGATGTTGAAACTATATTCTTAGACTTGAAAGAACTTCATGTTTGTTTCCCTAGTTGACATGCAGCACAAATTTTGTTCTTTTCAAAGTCTATTTTTGGTAGTCCTTTGACTAGATCTTTTGTAATCAATTTAGAAATTAAATCCATGCTAGCATGCCCTAACCTACGATGCCATAACCAGCTAGTCTCATTGACCTTGGCATCCATGGCTACAAGACATTAGCCATCTTTCATGGTGAGATCATCAAGATCTACCATGTAAACATTTCCACGCCTATGTCCCATAAGTATGATCTCATTGTCAATTGGACTACTAATTATGCATAGGGAAGATTCAAATGACACTTTAAACCCCTTGTCACAAAATTGACTTATACTTAATAAATTATGTTTTAATCCATTAACTAACAATACATTGTCAATAAATGAGGAGGATGATATGGAGATTTTACCAACGCCAATGATTTGACCTTTAGCATTGTCTCCAAATGTGACTACTCCTCCTTCTTTTGATTTCAAGGTGATGAAAAGGCTCTCATCACCGGTCATATGCCTTGAGCAACTGCTATCAAGATACCACATTCTCTTTTTGCTCCCGGCTGCAAGGCATACCTGCAAAATAATCACGTGAAGCTCTTAGGTACCCAAGTTTTCTTGGGTCCTTCTTGGTTAGTGTAGTTGGTTTCCTTAGGCACCCACACTTTAGTTGTGTTTTTACCCTTTACAAATGTATTCTTGTTAGTTTGAATCTTTCTTTGAATGCAAGAATAGGCTTTATGTCCACTTTTCCCACAATGAAAGCATGTAGGTTTTCAGTTTTGATATCTTTTGCTTTCACAAAAAAGTTCTTTATATATTTTTGTTGTTTGTTAGTTTTGTATCCTAATCCGGCTTTATTAAAAATAGCTCTTTGATTGGATAGAATGAGATTTAATTTTTCAGAGCTATGTGTAAATTTTTGCACAATTGGTTTGTACTTGTGTACCTCATTTTTAAGGTCCAAATTTTCTTTAGCCAATTCTTCCTTATCATTTTTAAGGGATTCAACATTTTGTGCAAGTGAGTTATTACTATTGAGTAGGAATTTGACTTTTAGATTTAATTCCTTAATGAGTGTTTTTGCCGTTTCATTTTCAATGCTAAGCTTTGAATTTTTATTCTTTAGGTCAATGGTGTTATCATTTTCATAGCTCTCCTTCTCAATCAATAGGTTTTTAATGTCATCCTTTAGTTTTTGATTGGAGGCTTTTAATTCTTTATTTTTTGCTCCTAACATACTACAATCACTCATGAGCTCTTGGAAAGCTTCATATAATTCTTCTAAAGTAAAATCTATAGTTGAGCTTTGACATACCTCATCGTCGTTGAATGCCATGAAGCACAAGTTTGCGGTCTCTTCCTTCTCTTCCTCGGAGGAGGATGTGTCGCTATCATCCCAAGTTGCTTTCAACGCCTTCTTCTTCTTCTTTCCATAGTGCTTCTTCTGTTGAGGGCATTCGGAGCGGATGTGTCCCGGTCTCTTGCAATCATAACATATGATTGGGTCTCTTTCTTTTTCTTTTTCCTTTTCCCAATCATTTCTCCCTCCAAACTTCTTTCTTGGGAAGGGTTTCTTTCTTCTCATGAATTTCTTGAACTTCCTTACTATTAAGCCCAAGTCTTCATCTTCACTTTCTTCTTCACTCTCACTGCTTTCTTCTTCACAAGCACTTGAAGTAGCCTTGAGGGCGATTGTCTTCTTCTTTGGCACATCTTCTTCATGTTGCTTCATTGTGAGCTCATGCGTCATCAATGAGCCCAATAGTTGTTCAAGTGCCAACGTGTTGAGGTCTTTAGCTTCTACGATCGCCGTGACCTTTGCTTCCCAAACTTTTGGCAAGGACCTGAGAATTTTCCTCATAAGTTTAGAGTTAGTGTAAGATTTACCTAAATTCTTTAGACCATTTATTATATCAGTGAAGCGTGTGAACATGCATGAAATAGTTTCGTTGGGTTCCATCTTAAATAACTCATATTTGTGAACTAGAATGTTCACCTTAGACTCTTTGACTTGGTTGGTACCCTCGTGGGTAACTTCAAGCCTATCCCATATTTTCTTGGCGGAACTACAGGTGGAGACTCTATTAAACTCATTTACATCTAGAGCACAAAACAATGAGTTCATGGCTCTAGCATTGAGTTGAACCATCCTACTATCATTCTCATCCCAATTCTCCTCAGGTTTGGGAACTTGAATGCCATTAACTATGTGAGATGGTTCGTGTGGTCCCTTGATTATAACCCTCCACAAGGCATAATCTTGTGCTTGAATAAAAATTCTCATTCTAGTCTTCCAATAGGAATAATTTGTCCCATTGAAGAGTGGAGGTCTATTGGTTGTCTGCCCCTCAGCAGGAACATTGTTGAAGGGTGTTGCCATCTTGATCTTTGGCAAAGACGGTTAAGTCTTCAAGAATACACAGAGCACCCGCTCTGATACCACTTATTGCCCAGAGATGGTCACCCAAGAGGGGGGTGAATTGGGTGTTTTAAAACTTTTTGTCTAATTAAAAACAAAACACACAAGTGTATGTGCTAAAGTAAAGAAAGAGTTATAAGCACAGTCAATCGCAAACACAAAGATTTATAGTGGTTCGGAGGTTCCACTGCTCCTACATCCACTCCCCAAACACTTTTGGGAATTTCCACTATAATCAGCGATTACAGTCCGGTAGTTTTGCGAGTGCACTACCCAACTCGTTGTTTTACCCCGGGCTAACAACGAACCCTACAATCCCCCAATTTAACCTAGGCTTGGGACGCCTATCCCTTGTTCCAAGTCCCTTGACTGGAACAAGCACAATAATCAAATGTTTTACAAGGATTAAAAAGCTCTAAAGAAAGCAAATATAACAATGAGAAATATCAAAACCGGAAGAACCCTTTTTGCCGTTGGAAGCATGGGTGATGGTGGTTCTTCCGATGTGGATCATGTTGGCTTGAATGCGAGCTTTGAATGCCGAGTGGGAGTGAGTAGTTGAGCACGAAATCAGATGGAAAAACTTGAATGCACTTGATTTCTCCTCTTGAAAGCACTAACTCCCTTGAACCTCTTTCTCTTTCTTCTCTCTTAAATGATCTTGTGTTTGGTTGGTGAGAAGATGTTTAAAGGCACTTAAAAGCTCCCTTTTATAGCCCTATAAGCAATAGATCCGTTAGACACAAAAATATAGCCGTTTGAAATTCAAACAAACCTGAAAAAGTGTGTCAGTCGCGTCCCAGGCGCTCCGAAGACGTCTCCGCTTGAACGCGAGACGTCTCGGCTGTATAAAAATTCTTTTGACGATGTTGGAGTCGACTCGGCGCTTTCTGGGGACGACTCCGAAGAAGAACAGCTTGACTTCTTGTTTTCTTATTTTTCTGAGAGAGTCGCCTCGGCACTTTACGGGGACGTCTTGGGATGTTTGCACTTTTTGCGTGGGGACGACTCCGTGATGTTGGGGACGACTCCAACGTGTTATCACCGAAAAACAAGTCCTCTGGAATCCCTGAGAGAGTCGACTCCGCGCTTCCTGGGGACGTCTCGGGATGTTTGTCCTTTATGCGTGGTGACGACTCGGCGTCCTTCGGAGACGACTCGCGTGCATCCTTTGAAATCGGCCTTTCTGCCGTCTCTGAGAGAGTCGACTCCGAAAAGTCGGGAGTCGACTCCGACCCTGCGAGACGCCTCGCCAGGTGCCGGGGACGTCTCCAGACGTGCTAGTTCTTTCTCTACGTGCCAGAGACGTCTCTGGGACAAACCGGAGACGTCTCGGCTGTCCCTGATCTATTTTCTTCATCTCAAAAAATCTTCAATAAATCCTTGAAAAATATGGAAACATGCCTTGACAATTCTTAACAATATTCTTAGTTAAACACTTGAAATGCTCAAATGAATTGTTAATTATAAAGAGAATTATACTCTAGTGTTTTGTATTCATTAAAACCCATTAGGGGGTCAACACTCTGACTGAGCTTTCCACGACGCACAGTAGGGCCACCTCGACGATCATCACACAGCTAGGGAATGTCACTGATGGGGTCAGTCTACTCATGGAACAATCAAGACTGAGCAGAGGAGCCACATCCTCGAAGAAGCCCTAGCTTATTTTTTTTATTTTGACATGTATTTACTACTTTACTCTTTGTATTCACAAATGTACCTACACATACATCAATATAATGAGTAGACAATTTTCTTCAATACTGTGCAAATTAATCTCTAACTGCTTGTGTGTTCTACTTACTTCCTTTTTGCTATGATGACAAAAAGGGGGAGAAATATATTGAATAGACATGTAAAGGGAATCAATGAAAATCAATAAAAAGAAAACTTTTAAAACACACAATAATTTGTTCTTAGTGGATTCGATACCTCGAGGCTCATTATCTCTCTGTTGGGGCTCCTAATGGAGTAATCTCCAGAATCTATTCAAGAGATATTCGGAGATTAGTTGAATCATACTTAAGAACAAATTGGCAGATTTTCTCTCTAAAAACCAAAAATTTAAGTTCAAAAGCTTTCATACACTAAAAGAAATTTCAGAGAATCAAAACAAAGTTGAATGCATGTGTTGAGGGGGAGAATCTGAACTTTTAAGAAAGCAAAATCACTAAATATATATAAGCCAAACAATTGATTGCATGACATGAATGCTTATATAATTCCAAATGAAAGGGGGAGCTTTAACTTCAAAATTTATTGTTTCACACCTCTCAAGTTTGGATAAATTAAATAACCAGACACTTGAATTCATTTTAAAATTTTATTATAAATTTCCTTGTTTATTGAGCAATTCACTTTACATATACTCAATGTTTTGTCATCATCAAAAAGGGAGAGATTGTGGAGTGATTGATTATAACCCTATTTGATTTTGATGAGTGATGAGAGCACAAAAGTGCGATCTATACATCACTTAAATTAGTATTATTGCTAACAAATAATGATAAAAGTGCTGCATTAATATTATATTTTTGTGGGGTGCAGGTGATTATTATAAATCAAAGCTAAGATGCGCATTGGGTCCAAACATCACCGAGTCCGTGAGCCAGCTCTCCCGAGTTCCAGCCACATCAACCTTCTCGGACCTCGTCCGCGTGTGATCAGCTCCCATCATCCCGCGAGCAAAATCCACCGCGATCCAGCCTCTCCCAGACATCCCGCGTCCGTGATCTCAGCCACGCATCCCAGCTCCAAACCTCCTTCCGTTCGCGATCGGATCTTTGCCGCGTCTGCAAGCCAGCCGTCCACGGTTCATCCTCCTCACAAGCGCACACCTCATCCCAGCAAAGATCCAGCTTCCGTCCGCTTCTTCCGCGAGCCATCCACCATGTCCCAGCGCGTGTGATCCGCTCATCCCGTTCATCTCATGAATTCGACTCTGCATCCCAGCCAGGATTCGTGATCAGCTTCCTTCACGCGTCTGGAGATCCAGCTCTCAGCCGGGATGTATGCTTCGAACGACCACCCAACGTCCTGAGATCCCAGCTTCTGTGATCATCTTCCCAGCCTCCGCGTGCATCCCACGAAGATCGCGATCCATCCACGTCTTCCAGATCTGCTGCTCAGTTCCTCCACATCCGACTCTTCCGGATCCACGCTCATTCCTTCCGATCCCGAGCATCTCCATTCCAGCGTCACAGCAAGATCACACGCTCCCGGATCTTTCTCCCCAGCATGCCACGTCGTCCGAATCTCCCGCATCCTCAGCTGCGATCCAGCCGACGGATCTTCACCGCGTGCGAGGAAGGAGGGCTGGAAGGAGCTTAATATACCTCTCGGCTGGGTGAGAAGGAGGCGGCTCTCTCGGGTTCAAAGAAAAAAAACAGAGGAGAGTCCCATTGAAGAAACAGGGGAGACCCTGTTTCCAAAAAGAAAAAGAAAAAAAAAGGGGAAAATGAAAGGGGGACTAATGTATAAAATGAGTGGCTAATTTCTTAGGGAGGGTGATGGAGGAACCTTTGATGTATTACTCTTTGAAGTAAACTCTAAACTTTTGCTTTCAATGGTTTATATTTATTGATATGTTCTTGATTCATGCGTAGTTATTTCATAGACAGATCTTTAATGGATTATGGTTATTGATATATGGATTGCTTTAGTATTTGATTCGTCGTAGACGTAGAAAGCACGATGAATGCTTAGAAATTGAGTTCATATGTTCATGAAACATATACCATGATTAGATCTATCCTACATTTAATCTTTAATCAAGAACCATAGAGTTTATTTCTTGGATGCAATATCATCAAGGGGGATTCCAGATCCCTACCATCTTTATTTCATTGAACTTTGTTTAGTTGCATATCATTCTTTGTTTTTAATTACTGAAAATCAAAACACCATCTTAATCCACGAATTTATTGAATTAATTAATCTAAAATTATATTAAATAATCTAATATATATTTCGTTCCCTGAGGATTCGACCTCGGACTCCCGAGATTTTACTACTTGTGCGATTCTCCTGCACTTGGGAGAACAATTTTATTTCTGCATCAAGTTTTTGGTGCCGTTGCCGGGGAACGGCTGATTTATTAGTATAATTTTTAGATTTAATTAGTACTTTAGTAGTTAGTCTTTTTGTTTCAAAAAAAAAAAAAAATCTTTATTGCTGTTTTTTTTATTCCCTGCACAGTCTGCATCAAACTCTGATATCTGAGTAATCCACCGTCTGATTGCACTCAAATTTTGTCGACTGCTGTAGGACACATGTTTCTTTCATCTGAACGGTCTGATTGATATTCTAACACTTTTACAACCATTAAATTAATATAAAACCTTGCTGCTGTCTGCTTTGAATTTTCTGCGTTTAATTTTTTTTTAGAATCAGAATTTTATTCTCATCATATCTCATTAACCCTTGTTGCTAATTAAAAATTGATAAGAACTTTAAGAAAAGATCAAGGATAATCATTGAAAAAAAAACAAACAAAACAAAAAAAAAACAAAAAACAAACAAACAAATAAATAAACTCTAAAATTTGTATGCTAGGTTGGAATAGGGACAACACTGGGCGTCTGAGTCGACAAACTTTTGACAATTCCTTAGATCATACTATTGAAACTCTTTTGCAAAATCTCAGATCTAGTGAGATGGCTGATGATGATGTAGGAAGTCACCATGGTAATGAAGGTAGACCCCTAGTTATGACACTTCGACAATATTTACATCCCACTAGGACTAGTCAACCTTCATGCATGATTATTCCTGAAAATGTTGGACACTTTGAAATCAAACCAGGGGCAGTTGAAATTGAGAATCCACAGGATGGCAAAATTTTTAAGGTAAATGGACATAGATTAAAACCTTTTCTGGAGAATTTTGCAGATGAAGAGGACTCCTTTCTCTTGGAGGAGCCTTCTTATGACTGAGCATGACGACCAAGGTATGTGTATATTAGTTAGAATTAAATTTTTTTTTTCTTTCTAGTTTTCTTCTTATTTTGTAGGTCTTCTTTTCTGAAAATCAACAGCTCAAGGTATTCTTCTTCTCTCTATCATTTTCTCTATTGTCTCTCATATATAATTTTTTATGTATCTTTTACATTGAGGACAATGCAATGTTTAAGTTGGGGGGAGGAAAATATTTTGATCTAAAAAAAAATAATAATAATAATAAAAAAAATAAAAACTTGTTTTTGCATTTGATTTATTCTATTACTTTCTTTTCTGAGCAAATGCACATATATTTTCATATTGAGTTTGTGCAACTATTAAGGCAAGGAACACATGCATACTATGATTGATCAGAGACCTATTATTAGATCCCCACACGTGTACTTAATGACAATAGGAAGGCCTCAGGAGTTCATATTTGTTAACTGCATTTTTGTTAGCCTTATCCATAAAAGAAGTATGAGTATCCTTGTTCGTACCATAAGGTTCAGGATTTGGTTTTCACATAAAGATAGAGGTTGAATATCCCGACTAGATTACTTAGGTGCCTTATGATCCGACTTTGGTTGACCTATAGTCACGATGCAGTCACATATATAATAAAAATATTTATATGGTTCAGTCTATCATTTCTTTTCTTGCATAATTATTATTCAAAAAAAAATATAATACTTATGATGACAAGTCTGGCCTCGTGGCGTAGTCTGGTTCGAGTAATTAAGTCCGAGGGGTGTTTCACCTAATGTCTTGAGCCAACTGGATCGGGGGTCATTGACTGAAAGCTCGCTACATGGACCTTACTAGAGCCTAATGGGGTTGGATAGCTGTAGTTGTCATGTGTATTGAAAAAAAAAAAATGAAATAAAAATAAGCATGAATGAGTTGGTTAGGCTGAACCTAGTGACATGTGGTAATGGCTGGTTTGACTCCATTGTATTGGACCTCTGTGTACCCGGGTTGTTTAGTTGAGATTGATAGCTCTTTCTTTACATGCGAACCATTCTTGACAAATTTAGACAACATGTGATATTCTGAAAATTTGATGGATCAGGTTCTAATAAAGTGTAGAAAACATTTGTGGACTTGAGTAGTGCACCTAAAACTCAGGCGGTGCTCTGTTGTGGTGGAGGTATTAGTACTCTGAGAAAGTCATATGATTTGATGCACACTACACTTTTATATTCCTTGCTTTGACAGTTGCCATACTTGAAAATATTTGTCAATTAATTACATGTGTATTAGCTTAGGGTTTATTTTTATTAGAATCTCATGTCATATAATTCATGATGTTTGGGGGTAACATCCCTGAAAACCCTCACGAGACAACACTCGTCCACTAGGGTAACCTAGGGGTTTAACGGCTTGTTGCACGTGCTAAGTGCAATCGTGATTCCTACGAAAGTGAGTACTTATCTTAATTTTATGCAATTAGTTCTAATAAAACATCAAAGGACCAACCAACACTTTTTGTACTCTCATTTTATCAATTGCTTGTTAATTGCTAGAGACTAGCAATAAGCTAGTTGGGGGGTGTGATGAGAGCACAAAAGTGCGATCTATACATCACTTAAATTAGTATTATTGCTAACAAATAATGATAAAAGTGCTGCATTAATATTATATTTTTGTGGGGTGCAGGTGATTATTATAAATCAAAGCTAAGATGCGCATTGGGTCCAAACATCACCGAGTCCGTGAGCCAGCTCTCCCGAGTTCCAGCCACATCAACCTTCTCGGACCTCGTCCGCGTGTGATCAGCTCCCATCATCCCGCGAGCAAAATCCACCGCGATCCAGCCTCTCCCAGACATCCCGCGTCCGTGATCTCAGCCACGCATCCCAGCTCCAAACCTCCTTCCGTTCGCGATCGGATCTTTGCCGCGTCTGCAAGCCAGTCGTCCACGGTTCATCCTCCTCACAAGCGCACACCTCATCCCAGTAAAGATCCAGCTTCCGTCCGCTTCTTCCGCGAGCCATCCACCATGTCCCAGCGCGTGTGATCCGCTCATCCCGTTCATCTCATGAATTCGACTCTGCATCCCAGCCAGGATCCGTGATCAGCTTCCTTCACGCGTGATGCAGGAGCACGAGCCCAAATCATAATGGATGTACGTCGAGTTTGGATTCTTGCTTGGGAGTGCCCGAAAACACATTGGGTTCGTAATTTCTAGCATTTAATTGGATTGAGTCTATTTTATTTTGGTCACATTGAGTCCTTTTATTTTGGGTTTATTTGAGTTCTTATTTTGGGTTTGCAATTTGCTGATTTATGTTTGCAATTGAATGCCAAGTGGCATCAAAAGAGTCCATGTTATGCAAGGATTGAGTCAAGTCATATTGGGTCATGTGTGGAGAATTTAGTTTAGTCGTATGAGTGAAATTGAGTCCTTATGTGAGAGGATTGAGTCCATGTGTTTAAGATTGAGTCCTTATAATTGAGTGCCATTAAGAAGGATTCTTAATGCCGTGAAGATCATCACTCATCACGTGGAGAAGTTCAACCATGAAGATCTCTCACATGTGGAAGAAATTCAGAGTTCAAATCCAGTTGAAATCCGTGACAGATTGAACACCATGTGGTATTTTGAAGATTTTGGAAGCTACAGAAGTTTGATTAAGTTGATTCAAATTTTGTTGGAAAGTAGACATCCGTAGCTTTCCAATGACTATAAGAACATAAAATTTGGAGATCAGATGAAATTTGAGGAGTCTCCCGAACTTCATGCTGATGTTGGTACCCGAGAAGGAGTTCCACCTAGATTCCAACTCGTGGCATGCGGCTGAATTTCTTTTGATGGGTTTCAATCCACACGCCATAAGGAATGGATTCCTAGGTGTCTAGACTTAGGTGTCAAGGCCTTTGATTGGTCAATTAGAAAATTTAAATTTTGAATTGAGTCCTCATATAATTAGGAGTCCAATTTAAAATTCTGTGCCAACCTTTCTTTCTATATAAAGAAGGGTATGATGAATGAAGTTAGTTTTTCTTTTGGATTTCGAAATTATGGTTTGTTTGCGTGAAGAGAGGCTACTCCTCTTGCTGGTGCGATGCCAAAGGGGCTGAGGAAAGGTGGGACGCCTCCCCTTCACGCCATTTGAAATTGGGTTGGTTTTGGATGAGATTTTCCTAACAAACTCAAGTTTATCCTTATCCCTTCTTTTGTTCTCACGCCTCCACCTCTTGTGTGCACCCTCCTTGAGTGCCACATCAGCATTTCAGCACCTCCCTCACGCCCAAGACTCCTTTCCCACGTCCTCCTCTAAGTCCTATTGCCATTAGGACTCCACACAACCCAATTCAGCCAAAAAAATTGGTCTAGCCAATTTCAGCCCCCACAAAAATTGGTGCCTAATTTTGGTCCATTGGCTGACCCTCCTTGAACCCAATCTCACCAACCAGCAACCCATCTTCTTCCTCCTTCCTTCCACCACAAAGAACCCTAGCCTCCATTGCCATTGCTTTGAAAAAAAAAAAAAGAGAAGAAAGATTCAGCCATCCTCAAAGAAGAAAAAAAATCTGCAGCCCACCCCGATTGCGTCAATTGGTATCAGAGCGAATCCTTGTCGCCATGAGTACCAGAAGTGGTTGCCCCTACAACAATGAACGACAACGTGCTGAGATGATGGCCGAGCTCATCCGGCAAGTGGCGGCCTTGAATCAGAAGGTGGAAGTTGTTTGGGATCGTCTCTTCCCCGAGCCAAACAATCTTGAAGATGAACATGCTGTCCCCGCGCAACCTGAAAATTTAGAAGTGCCATTTGGAGGAGACCCCGATGTTGAAGCATTCTCCCCCAGGGGTCTATCACCCCAAAAGCCACCTAGGGATCAGCGGATGCCCCCTCCAAACATTCCTCGTATGGGGAATAATTTCAGGAACCCCTATGTTCATCAAAATCAGCGGGAGCGCCATGATCTCGACGATGTCATGAAGCGGGTTCGTGTAGAAGTTGCTGATTACAGCGGAGGCATGGACCCAACCTACTTTCAGGATTGGTTGATGTCTCTCGAAGACTACTTCGAATGGTTCAGCATGCCCAATGAAACCAAGGTGCGATTCGTGAAGATGAAGCTCAAGGGCCAAGCACGCATATGGTGGCATAGCGTTGAAGAGAAGCTTCATCGACTCCGACAGCCCCCTATCAATGATTGGGAGGAGATGAAACTTCGTTTGAAGGAAAAGTATCTTCCCCTTGATTATGAGGAGATACTCTTTGAAGAACTTCTGAAACTTCGTCAAGGAAGCTCTTCCGTAGAGGAGTATACGGCACGATTCCATGAGTTGATGATCCGCAGCAACCTCACGGAGACGGATCGACAGTCCCTAACTCGGTACCGATCCGGGCTGAGGGATGACATCAAGAGGGAGCTAATGACAACGCGCATCTTCAGCCTAGAGGAGGCATACCAACTCGCCATTCGAGTTGAATCGCAGCTACGACAAAGACGCCCTGCGCAAGCACCAGTTGTACGACGATTTCCCGAGCGCAGCACCAACCGAGGAGTTCCATTTCCTCGAGGTAACGCCCCTGCTTTCAGATCTAAAACCTCTGTAAATAGAAGCACATATCAGGAAAGGGGTGCTCCAAGGGCTAATGAAAAGGGTAAAGGTCCTATGCCACAATCCACACCGCAAGGGAAGAATCCTGTTGAATGCTACAAGTGCGGCGGGCGAGGCCATTTCGCCGTTGTTTGTCCTACCCGAGACCAACGATTTGCATTGGTATGCGAGGAGGATGAGATCATAGGACCCTCTGAAGTCACTCCTCCCTCTCAGCCCACTGATGAAGAGGGAAATGAAGGAAACGAAGAACATGATGAAGAAGCCCCTGCGGTGGAGCTAGAAGCTTCAGATCTACCTGTGTGCGTCGTGCGGCGGGTTCTTACGGGTTGCAAGCTGGAGGAGAACGTGGAGGAAGATTGGAGGCGCACCAATATCTTCCACACTCGCGTCGAGCATGCCAACAAGTCTCTAAACCTCATCATTGATAATGGAAGCTGCATGAATATCATTTCCGAAGAAGTGCTGAAAAAGCTGAATCTGAAATCGGTACCGCATCCAAAGCCGTATCGGGTAAGTTGGATCGAAGACTCCTCCATCCCTGTTAAACAAAGATGCTTGATCAGTTTTTCACTTGGTAAGGACCTCCGAGATGAAGTATGGTGCGATGTTCTGCCCATGAAAGCGTGCCATCTTCTTCTAGGAAAGACCTTGGTTGTATGATCGTAGTGTCGAGTATGATGGTCGATCCAATTGTTATTCTCTATATTGTGCCAACAAAAGAGTTGTGTTAAAGCCCCTTAGGATCACTGATTTTACCTCTGAAAATCTGATAATCCAACGGGTTTTAACCATGAGAAAGTTTGAAGCTTGTAGCCGAGAGATTGGGGTCATGTATGCACTAATGGCTAGGGAAGTTGGGGCTGAAATTTCAGAAGTTGTTCCTCCTGATTTCAAGTCTATATTGGATGATTTCTCTGATGTAACCCCTGAGGATCTTTCCAAGGAGCTTCCACCGATGAGGGACATCCAACATTCCATAGATTTGGTGCCCGGTTCAAGTCTACCGAATCTTTCTGCATACCGGCTGAATCCTAGAGAACATGAGGAGCTTCACCGCCAAGTCCTGAAGCATGGGCCGCATGCAGAAGATTTTATTGCTGATGCCCTCAGTCAAAATTCATATGTTCTAACTCTTTTGAATGTTGAGGTAATGGGTTTTGCCAATCTAAAATTTTTGTACTCCTCTGAAGTATATTTTCAGCCCATATATGCAGAAGTTTCAGGAGTGGATCAGTGGCAGCATTCAGAATTTTTGACCCATGATTGCTTTCTTTTATGTGTCCCGGAGACCTCACTTGGTGATCATATTATTCGAGAGGTCCATGGCGGAGACCTTGGTGGTCACTTTGGCTACGTCAAAACAGTCACCATGGTGGAGGATAAGTTCTATTTGCCGACCCTGCGCAAGGAAGCAAACTTTGTGTTGATGTGGTTGAGTGTTGAATGCAGAAATTTTCAGAAGCTTCAATCTTGCCAAGTCGAATTCTTCAAGGTGCTGAAGTGGATGGGACCCAAGGCCTTTGTGCTCGAGTTACCAGATGATTTGCAGGTTAGCCCCATCTTCTATGTTGAAGAGTTGCAGCCCTATGAAGCTCACTATGTTGAAGATGAAGACATCCCATCTGTACCATCTTCACTTCTTCGACGATCAGCCCCGACGGACATCATTGAGGACATCCTAGTTGTTCAGATGGTGTCCACCCACCGAGGAGGATATCAGAAGTTTTTCATTGGAGGACCGACTAAATTCAGATC
This sequence comes from Phoenix dactylifera, assembly GCF_009389715.1. NCBI lineage: Eukaryota > Viridiplantae > Streptophyta > Magnoliopsida > Arecales > Arecaceae > Phoenix > Phoenix dactylifera. The sequence goes on along the minus strand of NW_024068512.1, from coordinate 77,991 downwards.
GCTCATGATTAAAGACGGAGGAAGTCCAACAGCTAAATCCAAACTTCCACAAGCTCTATCAGTTGTGAAACTCGACGGAGTCGAGTCTTTTTTCCAGAAGGGGGGAATTGATGCAGGAGCACGAGCCCAAATCATAATGGATGTACGTCGAGTTTGGATTCTTGCTTGGGAGTGCCCGAAAACACATTGGGTTCGTAATTTCTAGCATTTAATTGGATTGAGTCTATTTTATTTTGGTCACATTGAGTCCTTTTATTTTGGGTTTATTTGAGTTCTTATTTTGGGTTTGCAATTTGCTGATTTATGTTTGCAATTGAATGCCAAGTGGCATCAAAAGAGTCCATGTTATGCAAGGATTGAGTCAAGTCATATTGGGTCATGTGTGGAGAATTTAGTTTAGTCGTATGAGTGAAATTGAGTCCTTATGTGAGAGGATTGAGTCCATGTGTTTAAGATTGAGTCCTTATAATTGAGTGCCATTAAGAAGGATTCTTAATGCCGTGAAGATCATCACTCATCACGTGGAGAAGTTCAACCATGAAGATCTCTCACATGTGGAAGAAATTCAGAGTTCAAATCCAGTTGAAATCCGTGACAGATTGAACACCATGTGGTATTTTGAAGATTTTGGAAGCTACAGAAGTTTGATTAAGTTGATTCAAATTTTGTTGGAAAGTAGACATCCGTAGCTTTCCAATGACTATAAGAACATGAAATTTGGAGATCAGATGAAATTTGAGGAGTCTCCCGAACTTCATGCTGATGTTGGTACCCGAGAAGGAGTTCCACCTAGATTCCAACTCGTGGCATGCGGCTGAATTTCTTTTGATGGGTTTCAATCCACACGCCATAAGGAATGGATTCCTAGGTGTCTAGACTTAGGTGTCAAGGCCTTTGATTGGTCAATTAGAAAATTTAAATTTTGAATTGAGTCCTCATGTAATTAGGAGTCCAATTTAAAATTCTGTGCCAACCTTTCTTTCTATATAAAGAAGGGTATGATGAATGAAGTTAGTTTTTCTTTTGGATTTCGAAATTATGGTTTGTTTGCGTGAAGAGAGGCTACTCCTCTTGCTGGTGCGATGCCAAAGGGGCTGAGGGAAGGTGGGACACCTCCCCTTCACGCCATTTGAAATTGGGTTGGTTTTGGATGAGATTTCCCTAACAAACTCAAGTTTATCCTTATCCCTTCTTTTGTTCTCACGCCTCCACCTCTTGTGTGCACCCTCCTTGAGTGCCACATCAGCATTTCAGCACCTCCCTCACGCCCAAGACTCCTTTCCCACGTCCTCCTCTAAGTCCTATTGCCATTAGGACTCCACACAACCCAATTCAGCCAAAAAAATTGGTCTAGCCAATTTCAGCCCCCACAAAAATTGGTGCCTAATTTTGGTCCATTGGCTGACCCTCCTTGAACCCCAATCTCACCAACCAGCAACCCATCTTCTTCCTCCTTCCTTCCACCACAAAGAACCCTAGCCTCCATTGCCATTGCTTTGAAAAAAAAAAAAGAGAAGAAAGATTCAGCCATCCTCAAAGAAGAAAAAAAATCTGCAGCCCACCCCGATTGCGTCAACGCGTCTGGAGATCCAGCTCTCAGCCGGGATGTATGCTTCGAACGACCACCCAACGTCCTGAGATCCCAGCTTCTGTGATCATCTTCCCAGCCTCCGCGTGCATCCCACGAAGATCGCGATCCATCCACGTCTTCCAGATCTGCTGCTCAGTTCCTCCACATCCGACTCTTCCGGATCCACGCTCATTCCTTCCGATCCCGAGCATCTCCATTCCAGCGTCACAGCAAGATCACACGCTCCCGGATCTTTCTCCCCAGCATGCCACGTCGTCCGAATCTCCCGCATCCTCAGCTGTGATCCAGCCGACGGATCTTCACCGCGTGCGAGGAAGGAGGGCTGGAAGGAGCTTAATATACCTCTCGGCTGGGTGAGAAGGAGGCGGCTCTCTCGGGTTCAAAGAAAAAAAACAGAGGAGAGTCCCATTGAAGAAACAGGGGAGACCCTGTTTCCGAAAAGACAAAGAAAAAAAAAGGGGAAAATGAAAGGGGACTAATGTATAAAATGAGTGGCTAATTTCTTAGGGAGGGTGATGGAGGAACCTTTGATGTATTACTCTTTGAAGTAAACTCTAAACTTTTGCTTTCAATGGTTTATATTTATTGATATGTTCTTGATTCATGCGTAGTTATTTCATAGACAGATCTTTAATGGATTATGGTTATTGATATATGGATTGCTTTAGTATTTGATTCGTCGTAGACGTAGAAAGCACGATGAATGCTTAGAAATTGAGTTCATATGTTCATGAAACATATACCATGATTAGATCTATCCTACATTTAATCTTTAATCAAGAACCATAGAGTTTATTTCTTGGATGCAATATCATCAAGGGGGATTCCAGATCCCTACCATCTTTATTTCATTGAACTTTGTTTAGTTGCATATCATTCTTTGTTTTTAATTACTGAAAATCAAAACACCATCTTAATCCACGAATTTATTGAATTAATTAATCTAAAATTATATTAAATAATCTAATATATATTTCGTTCCCTGAGGATTCGACCTCGGACTCCCGAGATTTTACTACTTGTGCGATTCTCCTGCACTTGGGAGAACAATTTTATTTCTGCATCAATGAGCTCAAAGCATTTGAGTATATCTTATGTTTACTAATGAATTCAATCTAGTGTTTCAGTGAAAATCTTGTAAATTTATGGTTAAGTGTCTCTAGATTTGGTTCAAGACATTTTGGATAAGTTAAGAAGTCAATTTGAACCAAAGTCTGAGACTCGAGTCGACTCCGGAATTTTACGAGTCGACTCCAAGCGTATCAGAAGCACTGGCACAGGCTCGATTCGACTCCGGAACATTATGAGTCGACTCTGACTGAGAACAGACAGACGAACAGAAAGACCCAACTCAAAACCTGTCAGCGAGTCGACTCCTGAAGAGCGCGAGTCGACTCCGATGCTTGCCGAGTCGACTCCGGAGTAGTATGAGTCGACTCCAGGGAGTTACAGACAGAAAGACAGAGAAGTCATTTTGGACCCTGAGAGCCGAGCCGACTCCTGAGGAATGCGAGTCGACTCCGATGGTTGGCAGGTCGACTCCAAAGGAAGCGAGAGTCGACTCTCAGTGTTATACAAGGCAAAAGTCAGAGAGCAACTTTCGGACACTGAGAGCCGAGTCGACTCCCGCAAAGCCCGAGTCGACTCCGAGACAGCGCGACCCCAAAAAGACAGAAGACGGTATTTTTGTCTCTAAGAGGCGAGTCGACTCCAAGACAGTTCGAGTCGACTCCAAGGCAGCGCTACCCCAAAAAGACAGAAGACTGCTTTTCGGATACTGATAGCCGAGTCGACTCCAAAACAGTCCGAGTCGACTCCAAGACAGCACGAGCCAAAAGACAGAAGCTCGGGAGTTCGGACTCTGAGCGCCGAGTCGACTCCCAGAATTTCCGAGTCGACTCGAGTGAGCAAAGTTGAAGAATACATCTATGGATTCCTTGGAATGAGCCGACTCCAAAAGTGCTAGGTCAGCTCCAGACTTTGGAGAGTCGACTCTGGGTTAAGTCGAGTCGACTCCCAGTCGAGAAGAGCACTTTAATTCAAAATCCGGAACAGTTGCCGAGCCGACTCCAGAAAAGCATGAGTCGACTCCTGCTGCAGCCGAGTCGACTCCAGATCGCGCGAGTCGACTCCGATCCCAACGGAAACATTGTCAGGATGTGCAGAATGTGCAGAACGGCTAGAAAATTGTGTCTAACGGCTAGTTTCTGTGGGGAATAGCATAAATAGTCACAGAGGATTGTAGCAAGGTAGAGAAGTGACATTCCTTACAAAGAAAACACATAATCTTCTTCTGCCAAAGGATTTCAACGAAAAGAAGGAAGAGGGCCATTAACTCCATTCAACCAACTCTTCCCAGCATTAAAGAAGTCTCCTTCAACCTTCAAGTCTTCAAGACATTCAAGAGGAGACCCAGAGTTCAAGAAGCCCTCCTCAACATCATCATAAACTTGTTTGAGGGCTCTTAACTTTTCTCTTATTTATATCGCTGTATATCTGCTTTTTAGAAGCTCTATTTTTCTGTTTGTCTTTGTTCAAATCGTTTGTTCCTTACTTGATTCAATCAGGGGATTGAATCAAGGGTGTAAAGGTTTGTTGGTGAGCCTAGGTTGAAACCAACGGTGTAAGGGTTTGATTGTGATCCCGGAAAAAACAATCAGGCGGTTCTAGTCGGTGAGCCTGGAAAAACCAACCGAGTTCGTTATGACCTCGTAAAACAACAAGTTAGGTTGTGAGCTTGTAAAACAACCGGCTGTAATCCGAGGGGTTATAGTGAATTCCCAAGTGAGGCTTGGGGAGTGGACGTAGGAGCAAGGGTTAGCTCCGAACCACTATAAATTCCTTGTGTTTGTTATTGCTCTGTTGTTCCTTACCTTCATTTCATTCACAGCACATAGCATCTAATTAATCAAATTGCAAAAGGTGTTAATTAGTATTTCATAAAACATTTAATTGTAATAATTGGTTTAAAACCCAATTTACCCCCCCCCTCTTGGGTTGTCTATCTGGGCAACATGCTCTTCAATCCTAATGGAGTTCAGACTTGGGTTAGGGTGAGAACTCCTTGGGTATGGCTCAGGGTCTTTGCAAATCAGACCAGGAATTAGGTAATTTATCTATCAGACGGGCTACCTGGAATGATTCTTCCAAATTGGTTCCATTAACCCTAAGCTGGTGGATCAGGATTTCAAAATCATGGATCTGGTCATTCATAGGCTTTGAGTCCACCATCCTAAAATTATTGAAGTCGGAGGCCTTGAACCTCTTTACCCCAGCATCATCATGATCATATTTGCTATCTAGGGTGTCCCAGAGTTCTTTGGCACTCTTGGCTGTGTAATAGATATCATACAACCTCTCAGAAAGAGCACCTAGAATTCTATGGATACAATGATAATCTATCTCATCAGGTGTCCTAGAGGGTGTGCTAGTGGAGGTAGAATGTTCAGTGTTGGAAGAGGTAGTTAGGTTGTACACGTTATCAATTTCAGTAGTACTTTCACCTATGGCTGAGATTAACCCTAATGTGGTGAACCAGAACCGCATTTGGTTCTGCCACCTCCTAAAGTTATGGCCATCAAATTTTTCAGATTTGGCACTAAGGTGGTCACTAGTGTTTGAGGCCATAGTGTTGCCCAAGGTAACAAGCCAAGAGGGGGGGGTGAATTAGTTTCTCTTTATTTTTACTATCTTACTTATGTCAATTGATGAGTTAATGGAATTTAACAAAGCACAATACAAACACACAAGAAGTATAGTGGTTCGGTGCTCTCCTAAGCACCTACGTCCACTCTCCAAGCGACCCTTGGAAATTCACTATAATTCCGCGGATTACAGTTGGATTGTTTTCCGGGCTCACAATCCAAAAACCTTTACACTTTGGTTTTCCGGGATCACCAAAAACCTATGTTGGTTTTACGGGCTCACCAACGAACCTATGTTGGTTTTTCGGGCTCACCAACGAACCTTTACAATTGGTTTTACGGATTCACCAATAAACCTACACCGTTGGTTTTGCGGGCTTACCAACAAACCTTTACAAGGTGATTAATAAAAGAAGTAAGAAGATTTAAGCTCCTAGATGAGCAAATATAACAATTATAATCTACAAAAGAAGAGTTTAGAGAATAGTTATCGCTTAATGAGACTTCTCTCTTCTTTGTCAAGGATGCTTCACTCTTCAAGGGTGGATGGAGCTCTTAATGACTCTTGGAATCTGCTCAACCACTTTCTTTTGACTCTTGAATGAAGCACTTGGATGAAGAAGATTAGGGCACTTGTCTTTCTTGTGTACTCTTTGATATTTTGCAAAAGGATGATTTCTCTGATGAACAGTGCCACTTTAAATAGTTTCCTTCATCCATTGAACAAGCCCCAATGGTTAGAATTCAAAAACTAGCCGTTACTCACTGTTGGAAGGTCAGAAAGTACTTCTGCAGAACTAGCCGTTATGCTTCTGCCCGTGCTTGGGTCGACTCAACTTTTACTGGGGTCGACCCAACTTTCACTTGGGTCGACTCAACCTTTCCTTGGGTTGACCCTCTCAGAACCACAGAACCTTGCAATTCAGCCTTCCTTCACTTGGGTCGACTCAACATTTTTTTGGGTCGAGTCAAGATTCAGTTGGGTCGACTCAACTTCCACTTGGGTCGACCCTCTCAAGGTTTCCAGAGAACCTATTTTGAATGTCATTGCCTTTGGGTCGACCCTCTCAGTGTTTGGGTCGACTCAAGTTTGGGTCGACTCAACTTCCTCTTGGGTCGACCCTCTCAGTGTTTCCATATAACTGTTTTCTTGAGGCTTGAGAGGCTTGAGGTTTGGGTCGACTCATCCTTTCCTTGGGTCGACCCAACTACTGTTCATCCGTGCCAGTTTTGCAGAAGTGTGCCAGATGCTTTCTTTATGTGCCGGGGTCGACCCAATCAACCTTGGGGTCGACTCAATCCACACTTTGCTGCAACTCAAGGTTAGATTCATCCATATAAACAATGAAATGCATCTTTATCTTATTATACGAATTGTACTGAGAGTAACAGACTTATAAATGATATATTGAATTAACTTGTAACATACTCTTAATTATTGTATTAATCATCAAAATACCACTATCATCCTCAATCTCTCCCTTTTTGATGATTACAAAATATAGAGTATGAGCCTATTGATACTTATCTTAAAATTAGTTTTAAAAGGGCTCAAGTTGCTGAATTTCAGCTTTTCAAATTTGAGAGTGAAGTCTCCCCCTATTTCATCCAAATGTTTTCAATTTGACTTTTTGAATTACTCCCCCTTTCTTTTATATTTCATTAAAGATGAAACTTCAAAAATTTGAGATAAAGCATGAGTTTCAGATTATGTATCGAGGTGTGAAAGGTATGTGCCAAATTCTGAAATTCTATGTGCCAAATTCTGAAATTCAATATAAATTTTAGATTTGATCATTTTCATTGTTACAAATTGCTCCCCCTTAAATGTATATGCTTTCCTATTATAATTTTCAACTTGTTTGACAACTTATTTCTCTTTTCTTGCTCAACTTATTTCTCTTTCCTTACTTCTCCCCCTTTTTGTTATCATCAAATAGGTGCATGGAAATAGACCCAATAATTAACAAACATTTCAACTTCATTGATCAAAATGGAACATTGTAGTACAATAATGCCAAAACAAAAACAAATACAATGTTCCTCAATCAAAGTTCAAAGTACATGATCAACACAAAATACATATGAGAACTAGATACATATCCTAGGCTCTAATCAGAAATACTAATATCAGCCTAGGGGGTATCTAATGGCTGTGATCTAGTCCTCATCCTCCTAGCATAAGTGGCAAGGGGAGGTCGAGCCTGATGAGACTGAGTCTGGCGTGGAGCTCGGTGAGCTGGATGACTCTGTGCCGAAATTTCTGACTCAGCTGCCTGTGGCACAGATGGTCCATGAACCTCTCTCTCTCTCCGTAGAGCTCCTATCTGCTCTCTAAGATCACTGATCTCAGCAGTCATGATATCTAGTCTGCTCGTCAGCCCATCAGTGATAGTCCTCGCCTGAGCTGACATAAGCTCAGTCATCCTACTCCAAAACTCATCTGTGTCTCCCGCAGGAACAGATGACGAAGGTCCAGCCTCTGAAGGTGCAGTAGGATGATCCGTATGCTCCTCATCCTCAGGGATAGGGTCTCCAATATCTGGTGCATCACCTTCTGGTGCATCACCCTGAATCCCTGCTCCAGCACGTACCTACTGCCCGTTCACCTTCTCATAGCCCATGCGAACAAGGGATCGTGCAGTGTATGTGTCGGTGAAAAGTAGATGCCTGGAGATCTCTCCCTCTATAGATATATCGTGCTGTCGGAAGATCAAGGTGAGTATCATACCATAAGGCAGGGAGACTCTAGAGTTGCATATCACCTTCCTCATCTGCCTCAGTATCATAGCCGAGAGATTCAGGAGAATACCCTGAATAATATGCTCCATCACAACCAGATCTCGCTCTGAAATGAGATCAAATCTCCCACTCTTCGGAAACAAAATCCGACCAATGAAGTTGTGCAACAACCTCATTTATGCAGAAAGAGAGCTTGCTATCACATTTTCTGAGTAGTCGAAGTCTTCATTCTCAAGAATCAATTGCAAGGCTCTCAATTTGTTTTCAGGCTTTTCTGGAGTTGCTCCTTCGCAGGGGAGATGAAGCAACTCACTCAAACTCTCTTCGAAAACTCGAATCCTAACTCCTCGAACTTCCGATATAAGCCCTCCCATCCCAGTTTTGAGGAAGGCATAGAACTCACGGACTAATCCCGGGTAGATCACCACATCTAGGGAGTAAAGATACTCCCATCCTTGCCTTCGGATCCATTCCCCGAAACAGAACCCTTCTTGATCCAAAAACTCGGAATGGATCCTTCTCCCCATTGTAACCGGTCTCCCCGCAAATTTTGCAAGTTGTACTGAAGGGGGGGAGGAGGAGGTGGCTCTACACGTGTCTCACCTTGTGGAGACACTGTAGATGGCTCTGTAGCTTCCCTATCCGCACGTGTGATCCGTGAAACTCTCCCGGATCGCTTGGCTACGGCTCTCTTGGGTCCCATTTCTCCAAGATCTCGATGTAATCTACTGTTTGGAGATGATTGGAGGAGATTTGAGAGTGGGGAATAGAGTTTTCGGAAGAGGACAAAGTGAAAACAGTGCCCTAGATAGCTCACGGGTCCCCTTTTTAGCAGTGGGGTCCCGACATTGGGTCGACTCAAGATTTTTCTTGGGTCGACTCAACATTGGGTCGACCCTATTCTGGGTTGGGTCGACCCAAGTTCAGAAATTTTTCTTTCTCTTTCTTTTCCCTTCTAAAAATTTTTCTTGCTTCCAATCCTTACAAATTCTTTCTGGGACAATGATACATGAGTAAGGAATCTATAGATGACAAGTTTGACTCATGTTTCATAGGTTTTTAGAAATGGAAGGAGTGTATCATGAGACTGCTTGCTCCCCTTTTTTTTTATATCTCTTCAATAAAAAGGATCACATATGCCTAATTCCCTCCTAAGTGTGCAAAATCTATCTTCACTTAAGGGTTTTGTGAATATGTCAACTAATTATTTCTCAGTACATACATGCTCAATACATATGTTTCCATTTTGCACATGATCTCTAATAAAATGATATCTTATCTCAATGTGTTTGGCTTTAGAATGTTGAACCGGATTTTTAGTAAGGTTGATGGCACTAGTATTATCACACTTTATAGGAATGTTATCTAGCTTAACTCCATAGTCCTCTAGTTGTTGCTTAAGCCATAGTACTTGAGCACAACAACTGTCGGCAGCTATATATTCAGCTTCAGCTGTCGACAGTGCCACTGAATTCTGCTTTTTGCTAAACCATGATACTAAGTTATTTCCTAAAAATTGACATGTTCCACTAGTGCTCTTCCTATCTAATTTGCATCCAGCAAAATCAGCATCTGAGTATGCAAGCAAATCTAGACAGGAGTCTCTCGAGTACCATAATCCTATGTTTGTAGTTCCTCTTAAATATCTAAGGATTCTTTTAACAGCACTTAAATGTGACTCCTTAGGATCTGATTGGTATCTAGCACATATTCCTACACTAAACACGATGTCTGGTCTACTAGCAGTAAGGTAGAGCAAGGATCCAATTAATCCTCTATAAAGCTTAATATCAATACTCTTTCCTTTCTCATCTTTGTCTAGCTCACTAGTAGGATTCATTGGAGTGCCTACTCCCTTGTGATTTTCATTTCCAAACTTCTTTAGTATTTCCTTTGTATACTTAGTTTGATGAATGAAGATACCTTCTTTAATTTGTTTGATTTGTAATCCTAGAAAGAAACTTAGTTCTCCCATCAAACTCATCTCGAATTCTCCGTGTATTAAATCAGCAAACTCTTTGCAAAGATTATCATTTGTGGCACCAAAGATTATGTCATCTACATATATTTGTACCACTAGCAGATTTTCGTCCTTTCTTTTGAGAAAAAGTGTTTTATCTACATTTCCTCTACTGAAGTCATTATTTAGTAGAAATTTGCTTAATCGATCATACCAAGCCCTAGGTGCTTGCTTCAATCCATATAATGCCTTATGTAGTCTAAACACATGATTTGGCAATTCATGATTCTCAAAACCAGGAGGTTGCTCTACATATACTTCTTCCTCTATAAAATCGTTTAAGAATGCACTTTTTACATCCATTTGATACAATTTGAAATCCATGAACATGCAAAAGCTAGAAGTAATCTAATAGCCTCTAATCTAGCTATAGGAGCAAATGTTTCATCAAAATCTATCCCTTCTTCTTGATTGTATTCCTTAGCTACAAGTCTAGCTTTATTTCTTATAACTAACCCATTTTCATCTAATTTATTTCTAAAGATCCATTTTGTTCCAATTACAGAGTTATGCTTTGGTCTTTCAGTTAATGTCCATACATTACTTCTTTTGAATTGATTTAATTCTTCTTGCATGGCATTTATCCAATTGGTATCTTTTTCAGCTTCTTCATAAGTCTTAGGTTCTAACTGTGAAACAAAAGCAAGATAATTATTTAAATTTCTAAGAGAGGATCGAGTTCTTACCCCTTGAGATAGATCACCAATGATTAAGTCTTTAGGGTGTCCATATGCATACCTCCATTCCTTTCGCAAGTTTTGAGATTGTGGCGACACGCAATCATTTCCCTTATCTTGAATTGGCACGTCATCAAGATTTAACTTTTCAAAGTTAATAATTCCTGCATCATCATCAAGAATATTTTCTTTCCTAGCAGACTCACTATCAGACTCATCAAATATGATATTAACTGACTCTTCGACTACAAGAGTTCTTTTATTGAACACTCTGTATGCCCTGCTAGATGTGGAGTATCCTAAGAAGATACCTTCATCTGACTTGGCATCAAATTTACTTAGATCCTTCTTGCCATTGTTTAAAATGAAACATCTACATCCAAATACTCTAAGATATTTAGCGGTTGGTTTCTTATTCTTCCAAAGTTCATAAAGAGTTTTCTTGGTTATAGGTCGTATTAAAACCCGATTTAGAATATGGCAAGCAGTGCTTATAGCTTCAGCCCAAAAGTACTTTGGAAGATTTGACTCGCACAACATCGTGCGTGCCATTTCTGCCAAGGTCCTGTTTTTCCTTTCAACAAGCCCATTTTATTGAGGCGTTCTAGGTGCTGAAAATTGATGTGAGATACCATTTTCATTACAAAATTCTTCAAAGTGTTGATTTTCAAATTCAGTTCCATGATCACTTCGAATTGCTATTAAGGTGAGCTTCTTTTCATTTATGATATAATTATAATGTTTCAAGAATTCTGAAAATGCTTCATTCTTATGTGCCAAAAATGAAACCCATGTATATCTTGAAAAATCATCTACTATAACTAGTCCATACTTCTTCCCTCCTAGACTTGCAGTTCTAGTGGGTCCAAATAGATCCATATGTATGAGTTCAAAAGGCCTAGTTGTTTGTTTTCCTAATGAGCATGGTCCACAAATTTTGTCCTTTTCAAAGATCAATTTTGGCACATCTAATATTAATTCCTTCTTGACTAGTTTTGATATTAATTCCATACTAGCATGTCCTAGTCTACGATGCCAAAGCCAACTTGTTTCATTTTTCTTTTCTTCATTAGTAATTAAACATAATCCATTTTTCTTGCCTAATTCATGAAGATCTACCATGTAAATATTTCTTTACCTTTGTCCTATAAGTACAATGCTATTATCTTTAGGATTTGTGATTATGCATACTGATGCTTCAAATGTGACTTTAAACCCTTTATCACAAAATTGACTTATGCTAAGTAGGTTATGTTTCAAACCATTAACTAATAAGATATTTTCTATGAAGGTAGATGGAGTAATGAAAATTTTATCCTTTCCAATGATATATCCTTTTCCATTGTCTCCATAGGTTACTACTCCACCCTTCTTAGATTCCAAGGTGACAAATTGGTCTACGTCACCGGTCATGTGTCTTGAACAGCCGCTATCTAGATACCATCGTTTATCCACTTTATTAGCTGCAAGACACCCCTGCAATCAAGATCAAGAATGAGCTTTAGGTACCCAAACTATGTTGGGTCCTTTAGGGTTAGTACTTGATGTTCCTTTTGGAACCCACACTTTCTTGAATTTAAGCTTATGATTATTACTCAATTTGTTTTGGCTGGACTTTCTATAGTTACATTCATATGCTTTATGTCCTAATTTATTGCAGCTATGACAAGTAATGTTTTCATTTTTAGCTTTTACAAAAATGTTCTTTAAGTATTTTTGTTTTCTATTTGTTTTATATCCTAATCCAGCTTTATCATATACAGCTTTTTGACTATCAAGAATCATATTTAATTTGGTTGAACTAAGTGTAAACCTATCTACTAAGGATTTATATTTTTCAGCATCTTCTTTTAACTTGACATTTTCAGCAATTAGATTCTTGGTTTTATTTGTGAGTTTCCTACTTAATGTTTCATAGTTATGAGATAGTTTCAACTTATCTTTGATAAGAGATTGATTTTTTTCTTTTAGAACTTTATTTTTATTGATTAGTTTTTTATGTTCTTCCATGAGTTCTAAAAATGCATCATGTAATTCATCAACAGTAAAATCACATTCAAGTTCAGAATCTACCTCATCGTCATTGGCCATATGGCATATTTGGGCCGTCTCTTGATGATCTTCCTCTTCCGAACTTGACTCCTCACTTTCACTCCATTCAGCCATGAAGTTCTTCTTTTTAAGTTTTCTTGCCATCCACTTTAATTCCGGGCAATCTATCTTATAATGCCCGGGCTTGTTACACTCATAACAAATAGGTGTTTCTTTTTTCTTTTCTTTGTCCTTACCCTTTTCTTTGCTTGAGCTACCTTTGAAGAAGGGTTTCTTTTTATGAAATCTCTTCTTACCTCTCATAAATTTTCTGAATTTTCTTCCAAGCATAGCCATTCCTTCTTCATCAAATTCATCATCATCATCAGATTCTTCCGACTCAGTTTCTTGTTTTGGAGTGGTAGACTTTAGGGCAATGGTCTTTCTTCTCTTGACCTCATCTTCTGAATTTTGCCTCATAGTCAACTCATGGGTCATGAGTGATTCTAGAAGTTTCTCTAATTGCAGTGTATTGAGGTCCTTTGCTTCCTGAATTACGGTTACCTTGGCCTCCCAAACTCTTGGTAGAGACCTGAGAATTTTTCGCACCAATTCAGAGTTAGTATAAGACTTTCCTAAACTCTTTAGCCCATTTATAATTTTAGTAAAATGAGTAAACATATCAGTAATGGACTCAGTGGATTTCATTTTAAACAATTCATACTTATGTACTAATATGTTTATTTTTGACTCCTTAACTTGATTAGTTCCTTCATGTGTGACCTCAAGTTTATCCCAAATTTTTTTTGCAGAGATGCATGTAGATATTCTATTGAATTCACTTACATCTAATGAACAGTAAAGTACATTAATTGCTTTAGCATTTAATTGTGCTAATTTTCTATCACTTTCATTCCAATCCATTTCTGGTTTGGGTATGATAGTGCCCTCTATACTAATTGTGGGTGTGTGAGGTCCTCTAGTTATAATATACCACAATTAATAGTCTAGAGCTTGAATGAATATCCTCATCCTAGCTTTCCAGTATGTGTAATTTGTGCCGTTAAATAGAGGAGGTCTATTTGTGGATTGCCCCTCACTCATAGAACATCCCATTTGGGTTGTCATGATCTTTAACTCTTGATTGTGAGATCAACAAATACTATAGGAGCACCTTGCTCTGATACCACTTGTTGCCCAAGGTAACAAGCCAAGAGGGGGGGTGAATTGGTTTCTCTTTATTTTTACTATCTTACTTATGTCAATTGATGAGTTAGTGAAATTTAACAAAGCACAATACAAACACACAAGAAGTATAGTAGTTCGGTGCTCTCCTAAGCACCTACGTCCACTCCCCAAGCGACCCTTTGGGAATTCACTATAATTCCGCGGATTACAGTTGGATTGTTTTCCAGGCTCACAATCCAAAAACCTTTACACTTTGGTTTTCCGGGATCACCAAAAACCTATGTTGGTTTTACGGGCTCACCAACGAACCTATGTTGGTTTTCCGGGCTCACCAACGAACCTTTACAATTGGTTTTACGGGTTCACCAATAAACCTACACCGTTGGTTTTGCGGGCTTACCAACAAACCTTTACAAGGTGATTAATAAAAGAAGTAAGAAGATTTCAGCTCCTAGATGAGCAAATATAACAATTATAATCTACAAAGAAGAGTTTAGAGAATAGTTATCGCTTGATGAGACTTCTCTCTTCTTTGTCAAGGATGCTTCACTCTTCAAGGGTGGATGGAGCTCTTAATGACTCTTGAAATCTGCTCAACCACTTTCTTTTGACTCTTGAATGAAGCACTTGGATGAAGAAGATTAGGGCACTTGTCTTTCTTGTATACTCTTTGATATTTTGCAAAAGGATAATGTGGAGTGATTGATTAAAACCCTATTTGATTTTGATGAGCTCAAAGCATTTGAGTATATCTTTTGTTTACTAATGAATTCAATTGAGTGTTTCAGTGAAAATCTTGTCTAAGTGTCTCTAGATTTGGTTCAAGACAGTTTGGATAAGTTAAGAAGTCAGTTTGAACCAAAGTCTGAGACTCGAGTCGACTCCAGAATATTACGAGTCGACTCCAAGCGTATCAGAATCACTGGCACGGGCTCGAGTCGACTCCGGATCATTACGAGTCGACTCCGACTGAGAACAGACAGACGAACAGAAAGCATCAACTCAAAACCTGTCAGCAAGTCGACTCCTGAAGTGCGCGAGTCGACTCCGATGCTTACCGAGTCGACTCCGGAGTAATATGAGTCGACTCCAAGGAGTTACAGACAGAAAAGTCAGAGAGCGATTTTCGACCCTGAGATTCGAGTCGACTCCTGTGGAACGCGAGTCGACTCCGATGGTTGGCAGGTCGACTCCAAAGAAAGCGAGAGTCGACTCTCAGTGGTTCACAAGGCAAAAGTCAGAGAGCAGTTTTCAGACTCTGAGATTCGAGTCGACTCCCGCAATGCCCGAGTCGACTCCGAGACAGCGCGATCCCAAAAAGACAGAAGACCAAATTATTGTCTCTGAGAGCCGAGTCGACTCCCAGACAGCTCGAGTCGACTCCAAGGCAGAAGGGTATGTTTCGGAAACTGAGAGCCGAGTCGACTCCGGAACAGTCCGAGTCGACTCCAAGACTGGACGAGACAAATGACAGAAGATCGGGAGTTCGGGCTCTGAGCGCCGAGTCGACTCCCAGGATTGTCGAGTCGACTCGAGTGGGCCAAGTTGAAAATTAGTTCCATGGACTTCATGGGATGAGCCGACTCCGAGAATGCCAAGTCAGCTCCAGAAGTTGGCGAGTCGACTCCGGGTTAAGTCGAGTCGACTCCCAGTCGAGAAGGTCACTTTAATTCAAATCCGGAACAGTTGCCGAGCCGACTCCAGAAAAGCATGAGTCGACTCCCGCTACAGCCGAGTCGACTCCAGATCGCGTGAGTCGACTCCGACCCCCAACGGACATATTGTCAGGTTGTGCAGAGTGTGCAGAACGGGCAGAAAAAGGTGTCTAACGGCTAGTTTCCGTGGGGGATGGGTTAAATAGCCACAGAGGACTGTAGCAAGGCAGAGAACTACCATTCCATTCAAAAAGATCAAGCATTCATTCTCTGCAAGTGGTTTTTCAACGAAAAGAGGGAAGAGCGCCATTAACTCCTTCCAACCACATCTTCCCAACATTGAAAGAGATCTCCTCCTGCCTTCAAGTCGTCCAGAATTTCAAGAGGAGACCCGAAGTTCAAGAAGCCCTTTCTCTTCTCCAACTTAAACGCGTTTGAGGGCTCTTAACTTTGCTTTTATTAATATTGCTGTATATTTGCTTTTGAGAAGCTCTGTTTTTCTGTTTGTCCTCATTATTAGCATATTGTCTTAGCTTGGTTCAATCGGGGGATTGAATCAAGGGTGTAGAGGTTGGTTGGTGAGCCTAGGTTAAAACCAACGTGTAAGGGTTCGATTGTGATCCCGGAAAAACAATCGGGGTGGTTCTAGTCGGTGAGCCAGGAAAAACCGACCGAGTTCGTTGTGAGCTTGTAAAACAACAAGTTTGGTTGTGAGCTTGTAAAACAACCGACTGTAATCCAGGGAGTTATAGTGAATTCCTAAGTGAGACTTGGGGAGTGGACGTAGGAGCAAGGGTTAGCTCCGAACCACTATAAAAACCTTGTGTTTGTGATTGTTTGTCCCTTTCTCTTACTCTCATCTCACTCACAGCACATAGCAACTAACTAATCATCTTGCTAAAGTCTTAATTAGTCATCCACAAATATTTTAGTTGCAAATTATTTTAAAAACCCAATTCACCCCCCCTCTTGGGTTGTCTATCTGGGCAACAAGTGGTATCAGAGCCTAAACTCTTCTACCCTAAGAGTCAAAGATCAAAATGACAACCCCATTTGGATCTTCCCACATCGAGGGTCAGTCCACCCAAAGGCCCCCATTCTTTAATGGATCCGACTACTCATATTGGAAGGCCAGAATGAGGATATTTATCCAAGCCCAAGATTATGAGATGTGGACCATCATATTGAATGGACCATACATCCCATCCATCCATGTAGAGGGTGTCACAGTACCCAAACTAGAAAAGGATTGGGATAACCATGACTTTAGGAAGGCACAACTCAATGCCAAAGCAATGAATGTGCTCTATTGTTGACTAGATAGGAATGAATTCAATAGAGTCTCTACTTGCAATTCTGCAAAAGAGATTTGGGATAGGCTTGAAGTGACCCATGAGGGCACAAATCAAGTCAAAGAATCCAAAATAAATATATTGGTTCATAAGTATGAACTATTTAAGATGGATTCTAATGAAATAATCACATGCATGTTCACTAGATTTACTGACATTGTTAATGGCCTAAAAAGCCTTGGCAAAAACTATACTAACAGTGATCTTGTCAGGAAGATTCTTCGCTGCTTACCAAGGTCATGGGAAGTCAAAGTGACGGCAATCCAAGAAGCAAAGGATTTGAACAAGCTTCCTCTTGAGGAGCTTCTTGGATCTCTAATGACGCACGAGCTAACCATGAAGCAACACAACGAAGAAGAGTCCTCCCATAAAAAAAAGGTAATAGCTCTTAAATCTACTTCAACTAATAAAGACTTGTCTTGCAGTAGCAGCAGTGAAGAAGAGGATCATGAGGGGATGATGATGAGGCTCTTCTCGTGCGCAAGTTCAGAAAATTCATCAACCAAAAGAAGACATTTCATCAAAGGAGAGGCCCCTCAAATTCCTATCGCAAGGATAAAGGTAAGGAAAGGGAAAATGAGGGGATTGGGTGTTATGAGTGCAAGAAGCCGGGGCACATCAGAGCTGAGTGTCCCCTACTGAAGAAGGAGAGCAAGTACAAGAAGAAGAAAGCTCTTGTCACCACCCTATCGGACTCCGACGCATCATCGTCATCATCGGATGAGGAACTAGAAGAAAAGGCCAATTTCTGCTTCATGGCCAATGACAATGAGGTAACATCTGCACCACATTTAGATTTTACTTTCGATGAACTATATGATGCTTTCAATGAATTAATGGATGAATACAAAATAATAAACGTTAAAAACAAAGAACTAAAAGTAACTAACCAAACTCATCTTCGTAAGTATGATTCATTAGTTAAGGATAAAGATGTTCTTATCAAAGAGAATGCAGAACTTAAAACAAGCAACCAAATCTTGGTACAAAAGAATAATACCTTAACTAAAGAAAATGAAAGGTTGAACAAAGAAACATTAGAACCCAAAAATAATAAACATATAAATGAGAGTATCACAAAAGAACTAAATGATCTAAAAGCAGAAAAACAAACACTAACTAAAGAACTTGAAAAATACAAACCCTTGGTTGAAAAATTTACATATAGTTCAGAAAAATTGAATATGATACTTAATAGTCAACGAGCGGTATTCAATAGAGCAGGTTTAGGATATAAACCTAAAAATAAGCAAAAACTTCTTAGTAACTTCTTTGTTAAAGCAGGAGAAAGCAAAACTAAGAAAATAACCTATTTTTGTTGTGGAACTTTAGGACATAAAGCAAATGTGTGCAATTATAGAAAAGAAAAAACAAAAAGAAAAATTAAAAGGGTATGGGTTCCAAAAGGAACCAACATGACTAACCATGAAGGACCCAAGAAAACTTGGGTACCTAAGATTATATGATTTGCTTGTGTAGGAGTGTCTTGCAGCCAAGGTCAACAAAAATTGCTGGTACTTGGATAGTGGCTGCTCAAGACACATGACGGGTGACAAGGATCAATTCTTCACCCTTGAAGCTAAGGAGGGAGGTGCTGTGACTTTTGGAGACAATAACCAAGGTCACATCATTGGTATAGGTAAAGTTTAAATTACCCCTTCTACTTTTATTGATAATGTTCGATATGTTGATGGTCTTAAGCATAATTTATTAAGCATTAGTCAATTATGTGATAGAGGTTATAATGTTATGTTTAAACCATCACTATGCATCATAACAAACTCAAATGACAATAGCTTAGTTTTTAAAAGAATAAGACGTGGAAATGTGTATGTTGTAGACCTTGAGGATATTGCCAAACACAACCCGTGTTTAGTTGTTAATGAAACTAAGGATAATGATGCTAGTTGGTTATGGCACCGTAAGTTAGGTCATGCAAGCATGGACACAATATCTAAACTAGTTAAAAGAGATTCTGTGATAGGTTTGCCAAAATTAAAGTTTGAAAAGAATAAAATATGTGAAGCATGTCAATTTGGCAAACAATCAAGGAACTCCTTTAAATCTATAAATTGTGTCTCTACCTCTAGACCTCTAAAACTACTACACATGGACCTATTCAGACCAACTAGAACAACAAGCCTAGGTGGAAATAAATATGGTCTAGTTATTGTAGATGATTATTCTAGATACACTTGGGTCATGTTCTTAGCTCATAAGGATCAAGCTTTTTCAATTTCAAGAAATTTCATAAAGATGTAACCAATGCTAGAGATACTTCAGTAGTAGCTATTAGAAGTGACCATGGTACCGAATTTGAAAATCATTTATTTGATGAGTTTTGTAGTAAAAAGGGGATAACACACAATTTTTCTGCACCTAGGACACCACAACAAAATGGAGTTGTGGAGAGGAAAAATAGAACTCTAGAGAAAATGGCTAGAACTATGTTATGTGAAAGTAACCTCCCTAAGTACTTTTGGGGAGAAGCCATTAATACCTCTTGTCATATATTAAATAGAGTTTTATAGAGACCTATTATAAAGGAAACACCTTATGAACTTTGGAAAAACAGAAAACCAAAGGTAAACTATTTTCATATCTTTGGATGTAGGTGTTTTGTTCATAATAATGGGAAAGATAATCTAGAAAAATTTGATTCTAAATCTGATGAGGGCATATTCTTAGGGTACTCTACAACTAGTAAAGCATATAGAGTCTTTAATAAAAGAACCCTAGTTATAGAAGAATCCATACATGTTGTCTTCGATGATTCTAGTGATATCTCTTCTAGTAAGAGGGTTAATTTTGATGATGATACGAAAATTCTTGAAGAAAAGATTGACGAGATGACATTACAAGATAACAGTCAAAAATTAATTGAAGATGCATCATCAAGCCAAGAGACTATAGTAGATCATGGGCTAACTAAAGCTTGGAGGTATGCTCACGGGCATCCAAAAGGAATTAATTCTAGATGATCCGTCTCAACCTATTAGGACTAGAGCATCCCTTAGGAACTTAAACAATCATCTAGCTTTCGTTTCACATTTTGAGCCTAAACGCACAGAAGAAACTGAAAAAGATATAAATTGGATAAATGCAATGCAAGAAGAATTAAACCAATTTACTAGAAACAAAGTATGGAATCTAGTTGAAAGACCTTCTGAATATCCAATTATAGGTACCAAATGGATTTATAAAAATAAACTTGATGAAAATGGAATTGTCATAAGGAATAAGGCTAGACTAGTAGCAAAGGGCTATAATCAAGAAGAAGGTATAGATTTTGATGAAACCTTTGCTCCTGTAGCTAGACTTGAGGCTATTAGATTATTATTAGCATATGCATGCTCTAAGGACTTCAAACTATTTCAAATGGATGTAAAAAGTGCATTTTTAAATGGGTATATTAATGAGGAGGTATATGTAGAACAACCTCCTGGTTTTGAAAATCATCAATACCCTAATCATGTATATAAATTGAACAAAGCACTTTATGGTTTGAAACAAGCACCTAGAGCATGGTATGAGAGGCTTAGCAAATTCCTATTAGAACATGAGTTCTCTAGGGGTAATGTAGATACAACACTATTTCTGAAAAAGCAAAACAAAGATATGTTATTAGTGCAGATTTACGTTGATGATAT
The DNA here is from genome assembly GCF_009389715.1 of Phoenix dactylifera. Lineage (NCBI taxonomy): Eukaryota > Viridiplantae > Streptophyta > Magnoliopsida > Arecales > Arecaceae > Phoenix > Phoenix dactylifera. Next base: position 57,441 of record NW_024068512.1, on the reverse strand, counting down.
TATTTTCGGTGCTACTAATAATCGCTTCTGCGAAGAATTTGCTGATTTGATGCAGAGTGAATTTGAGATGAGCATGATGGAAGAGCTGAACTACTTCCTCGGGCTTCAAATCAAACAATCTGAAGGAGGCATCTTCATCAATCAAGCCAAATATATCAAGGAGATACTTAAAAAGTTTGATATGGAGGGGAACAAGTCAATCAGCACCCCCATGAGCTCATCATGCAAATTAGACCAAGATGAATCAGGTAAATCTGTAGATCAGAAACTATATAGAGGTATGATAGGATCTTTATTGTATCTTACTGCAAGTAGACCTGATATCATGTTTAGTGTTTGCATGTGTGCTAGATATCAGTCTAATCCTAAGAAATCACATCTAATTGCAGTTAAGAGAATCTTTAAATACCTAATAGGAACTAAGAATATAGGTTTATGGTATTCTAAAGAATCTAGCCTGAACTTAATAGGATATACAGATTCAGACTTTGCTGGATGTAAATGAAAGTGAATCCTAGGTTCTTCGGTGTTAAGCATGCGGATTTTTTTTTTTTTTAAAACCATGGCTGAACCTGATCGGGTTGCCTACGTACCCCTTCATAAGGGGGATCAAGCCATACGTAGTTCTTTTTAAGTTTTAAAACGCAGCGGAAAAATTGAATCAAACAATTTAATTCATGCATGCTTACAAGATCAAATCTAGAAATCAGCACCTTAAGAACACATAGGATTATGCCGGAATCGTTTAAACAATTATGCTAAAACTTTCATGCATGATTAACTATCAGATCTGAAACTTAAGAACTCTATTCCGATTAATCTCCGAATATCCATTGAATGGATTCTGGAGATATCTCCGTGAGGAGCCCCAAAAGAGGGTAAAACCTTGGGGAATCAGACCTAGATCTTGACACCATAATAAAAGATTAATGTAGGATTAATACCTTTTATGATGGATGAAACTTGTGGATCTGATCCTCGACTTCGCAGCCACGCACACGAATGGCCTCTACGAGAAGTCCACGCGAAGTTCCTGAAGAGATCCAATCCTGCGGAAGTGCTAGCTTGCGTAGAATTTCTTGAGGCTGAAATTTGATCTTCCAAACACTATCAACTTTTGATCCGCCTTCTTGGAAGAACTTGGAGGAAAGGTTTAAAGGGATTGAAGAGGACTTAGATCTGATCTAAAGACTCTTATCAGGGACCCCTAACACTAATGGCGCGATGGACTTAGAGGAGGAAGAAGTCAGCTAGATTGAATGCAGAATTTTTCCATGCATGAACTAGGGTTCCTCTCTTTTCTTTTCCCTTTTTTCTTCTTCTTTTTCTCTCTTTTTTCCTTGAATTCGACCACCAGATGATGGAGGTCCTTTTAATGTTGCTCTCCTACCTAACTTCATGCCAACCATCCCATATTTGTGGAGGATTTTGTGGGGTTTTGAATTTTGAATTCAAAATTCAAGTTCATGTGCCATTACATGATGAAGCTTGATCTAATCTAAACCATTCATCATGTTGCCACTTCCCTCTTTCAATTTCAAAATTCCCATGCCCCTAATCAGATTAGAGGGTCACGTGGTGATTTTGTGGTGATTAAATTCGAAATTCAACTTTAATTAGAAGTGAGATAAAGATAAGGATGGCATATGTCATGAAGAGAGAGAATTTGATCTTATCCAATTCTTTTCATAAATTTATCTCTCCATTTCGACCCATCTAATGATGAAAGAGGTCCCTGATGTTGCCAAGTGTCCCATGGCACCATTAAATAAATTAAATTAATTTTTAATCATATTAAAAATCAATTTATGGCACCATGCATGGATATGTGACAAGTGGATTTCAAGATCCGAATAGTTTCAGATCAAACCCATTTAATTTAATTAAATCCTAACAATTAGAATGATTCAATTACCATGGGTTGAACCTAATCCAATTAGGTCAATCCTTAATTAAGCACAAATTTAATCTAATTTAATTTGGTCAACCTAAGTCCTCTTGATTCAGACCTAATCCAATCAGGTCAAAAACCCTGATTGAGCCCAGAATTGAATCTAATTCAATTTGGCTCATCCTTAGTCTAATTACTCAATCCAATTGAGTTCATTAGCAATCTAATTACTAATTAATCCTCCGATAATTACTTTAATTATTTTATAAGATAATTTGCCAATCGAATTGACCAAATTACCCCTGAATGATTCTTAATCATTCATCAGCCTTCTTGATCAATCAGGAATCTTCTATGCGTGTGACCTCATAGGTTCGAACCTAAGCCGGTAGTATAGGATCGACTTCCTACACTAATCGATGTGACCATCTAGCAATGGTACCCGACGTCCGAATAGGCCGAATATATGCGAAGCAAATATTCTGGAACCCTGAACTATGGTTACTGTATAATTCAATCCCTTTGACTCTTAATGCCAGGATGACTTAGAGCTCACTGTCAACCCTATAATTAGTACATCCATTATGTGATTAACTTTAGATATCCCGTGACTCCTCACTGAGATTACCCTGGCCAAGGTTTTGCTAAATTAGTCACAAGACATTATCTCCTGTTTGCAGGAGGGGTCAATTCCATCTTGACTCATAACTGACTACGCAAGTACTTGACTGCACCCAGTGACCTTCCGTCACTGAATTAGAAATTCAGGTAGTCCGGTACCAAAGTACAGTGAGTTGCTTGCTAGTCACAGGTTGCGGTCTCAGGTCAGAGGGCCAAACTTATACCCATATCCACTCGGAACATCTCTCGACAGTAGAGCGTTCCGGAATTGGTCACGTTCAGTGAAATGTACTCCTACACTTCACCTGTATGGCATACCAGTGTCTCCACACTCCTTGGTTAAGAGGACAACCAACGTATATGTCACACAACGACCTAATCTCGATAATGTTGTCGTCCTAGTAACAATATATCATTTGGTCGCGAACAAGTTTAAAGACTCAAAGATAAATCCTCCTTTATCATAACATAAGTCCTAAGGACTTCATCATATAAGAGTTCATTTGAAGATGAAATGATGAATAATGCCAAATAATACTTTATTAATTTGTCAATTTATTTACAATATTCAATCATCAATATGCTGACGATTGACATTTAGGATACAATTCCCAACAACTCCCACTTAGCCTAAAGCCAATCGGCACAATATCTAATACCCATCTTCGACTTGAGTTCGTTGAACTCTTTGATGCCGAGGACTTTGGTAAATGGGTCAGCCAGATTTTCTTTTGTGTCAATCTTCTGAAGATCAATATCACCTCGTTCTATAATCTCTCGAACCAGGTGATAACGTCGCAGAATATGCTTGGTCCGCTGATGTGCTTTAGGTTCCTTTGCCTGAGCTATGGCTCCAGTGTTATCACAAAATATAGGAACTGGACCATCAATGGAAGGTGCCACTCCCAGCTCGGTGATGAACTTGCGCAACCATACGGCTTCCTTGGCTGCATCAGATGCTGCAATGTATTCTGCTTCACATGTAGAATCTGCCACTGTATGCTGCTTGGAACTCTTCCAGCAGATGGCCCCACCCTTAAGAGTGAAGATATATCCCGACACGCTCTTGCTATCATCTTGATCTGACTGAAAACTTGAATCGGTATATCCCTCAAGTTTTAAGTCAGAATCACCGTAGACAAGCCACTGATCTTTAGTATTTCTCAAATACTTAAGGATGGTTTTGACAACCTTCCAGTGGTTGCTACCTGGATCAGACTGGTATCTACTCAATACTCCTAGTGAGTATGCCACGTCTGGTCTAGTACATGTCATGGCATACATTATAGATCCCACTGCCGAAGCATATGGAATTCTATCCATAGTCTCTCTTTCTTGAGAGGTTGTCGGACAATCCCTTTAGAGAGGTTAATTCCATGGCCCATTGGAAGATAGCCTTTCTTGGAATTAATCATACTGAACCTTTTCAGTATAGTATCAATGTATGTGGATTGGGATAATCCAAGCAATCTTCTAGATCTATCTCTATAGATCTTCATCCCTAGGATGTAAGATGCTTCTCCCAAATCCTTCATGGCAAATTGAGATGATAGCCAAACCTTTATTCCTTGTAATGCAGGAATGTCATTCCCGATTAAAAGAATGTCATCCACATACAAAACAAGAAATATAATAACTGAACCATTTGCCCATTTATAAATGCAAGGTTCCTCTTCATTCTTAATGAAGCCATATGATTTGATCACCTTATCAAATCGTATGTTCCAACTCCGTGAAGCTTGCTTTAATCCATAAATGGATTTTTGAAGCTTGCACACCTTAGACTCATCTGCAGATATAAAACCTTCAGGTTGCATCATATACACCTCTTCTTCTAAATCTCCATTTAGAAAAGCGGTTTTAACATCCATCTGCCAGATTTCATAATCTAAGTGTGCTGCTATCGCAAGCATAATCCGAATGGATTTGAGCATTGCCACAGGAGAAAACGTCTCGTCATAGTCAATACCATAACGTTGACGATATCCCTTGGCAACCAGACGGGCTTTATAGGTCTCTACTTTTCCGTCTGCGCCCCGTTTTCTTTTGAAAATCCACTTACACCCTATGGGTTTAATCCCTTCGGGTGGGTCAACTAATGTCCATACATCATTGACCTTCATGGATTCCATTTCGGATTGCATGGCTCCAAGCCATGCATCAGAGTCATGCCTCTGCATAGCATCCATATAGGTGATCGGATCCTCATTGTTTTCATCAAGTTCGACAGGATCCCCGTCCTGGACCAAGAAACCGTAGTATCTGTCCGGCTGACGTGGTACTCTACCTGATCGCCTTAATGGTGAATCTAAGATGGGTTCTGGATCTGATCTAATCAAATCTGACTCAACTAGTTCAGTAGATGGTGTCGGATCTTCTACATGTTGAACTTCGCTAAGCTCAACATTAGAGCTTTTAGTTCCTTCACTAAGGAATTCTTTCTCTAAGAAAACAGCTCTATTGCTTACGAATAACTTTTGTTCTTCAGCAAAGTAGAAGTAATATCCTTTAATTTCTTTAGGATAACCAACAAAGAAACATTTGTCAGACTTGGGTTCAAGTTTGTCTGTCTTCAAACGTTTGACATATGCTGGACACCCCCAAACCCTAAGGTGAGACAGCATTGGCTTACGTCCAGTCCACATCTCATGTGGTGTTTTATTTACAGACTTACTTGGAACCTTATTTAGAATGTAGCAGGCTGACTCAAGTGCATATCCCCAAAAGGATATGGGCAGACTTGCAAACCCCATCATGGATCGAACCATGTCTAACAGAGTTCGATTTCTTCTTTCTGATACACCGTTATACTGTGGTGTACCAGGAGGAGTCCATTGGGAGAGAATCCCATTCTCTCCTAAATATGTCAAAAACTCATTGGAAAGGTATTCGCCTCCTCGATCTGATCGAAGAGTTTTAATACTCTTTCCAGTTTGTTTTTCTACTTCATTACGATACAATTTGAACATTTCAAATGCTTCAGATTTATGTCTCATTAAATAGACATAACCATACCTAGAAAGGTCGTCTGTAAACGTAATGAAATATGAATACCCACCTCTAGCATCTGTGCTTATTGGCCCACATACATCAGAATGTACAAGGGTCAATAAATCACTGGCTCGTTCACCTTTTCCGGTAAAAGGTGATTTGGTCATCTTACCAAGAAGACATGACTCACAGGTTGTCAATGATTCACAATCATTAACATTGAGGATTCCCTCTTTACTTAACCTGTTCATCCTGTTCTTGTTAATATGACCTAGCCTATGATGCCAAAGGTAGACATCCGTGACATTATCTATTCTAGGACGCTTACTTGACGTGTACATTACATTAACAGGTTGTGATAACAAGTAGATGCCATTGCTCAATTGTCCATTCATTACAGTAACACCATTCATAATGATATCACAAGAATATTTCTTTATTGAAATTTCATAACCGTTCATGGCCAAAAGGCCTACGGAAATTACATTCAATAAGAATGCAGGACAATAGTGACAATCACTCAAGACAACTACATGAGAATTGAAAACAAGTTTGAGATTTCCTAAAGCTAGAACTGGAACAGATCTTCCATCTCCAACATTCAGGAATCTCTCGCTGTTTTCAAATCTCTCATTGACCTGAAGTCCTTGCAATGAATTGCATATATTAAACGGACTTCCAGTATCTAATACCCAGGTTGAATTATCACATATAGAGAAATTACAAGGTGTTATCATATAAATACCTTGATCAGCAACTGATTGCCCTTTTCTCTTGCTTAGCCTGTTCGGGTCAAGTGAGGTAAGGTACTGAGGACAATTCCTCTTCCAATGCCCCTGCTTCTTACAATAGAAGCATTCTGCCTGACTTTGGTCATCCTTAATCCTTTTGGTCTGACTATGCTGAGTTTTCAGCTTTCTATACCAATTATTGAAGTTGGGACTAGTCAACTTGTCATTATCCAATAATGAGCGAAGTGACAAACTTGTGGCCATTTCTACATAAAAGAAAATTTGGCTATTAGTATATGAATTGACTAAACACAGTAGACTTGGACTTTAGTCTAAAGATACTCCCACTATTTTATACAAATTGGTAGCCTCTACCTCCAATTCGAAAAATTACTCCTAATTCTTTAGTGGGCACTAGAACCCAATAGATCGCATATAGGCCCGAGTGTGGCTCGGCTAACCCAGATGCACCTATTGGTAGGTTCTAAACCAGTTGCTTCACCAAGCAACTTCTAGTGATAATTTTGCCCTAGGTTCTTCGGCAGGCGTGTGGCGCCTCCACCGAATACCCTAGTCAGGTCCAACCATTAAATGATAGGGTTAAGTCTAATCAACTAATAGACGACCAAGCCCGAGTGTGGCTCGGCTCACCTGACCGCCTATTGAAGATACACTTAACTCATCATATATTGAATGATAATTCCAATGCTTGATAAGTACCAGGCATGTCGCGCCTCCAATAATTATCAAAACATTGGACCCATTATCACCCAACTTAATGGGAGGCTATGACCTAGTTATCCCCATAACCATTTCATTTTAAGGACCTAATAATTTTAGAGGATTTCATAATTAGGATAGATGAGAAGATCCGGTTAGTCTAATTTCTCCCACTGACTTCACCAAATCAGATTAGACTCAAACCGGTTAAGGAGACACCTAAATCAGTCAAACTGATTTTCCTTATAGGCATGGGCTAACTCGAATCATTAAGTGATCCAATCAAAATGTGATTGACCATGTCGGCCAGGTAAGTGAGATCGGTGGAAGGGATATGCCATTAACTCGGCAAAGACGAATCAGTGCGAGTAGCTCCCAATTAAAAACCACCGGTCAAAACTGCCAAAACTTACCTTAGACACCGACTGGTTAATCAATTTCGATTTGATTACTCAAATGACTCGGGCTACACCTCTGAGCCTAAATCAAGTTCCATCTTGGTCTAATCAAAGACATGGACTTGATCCATCTACAACTATTGTAAATTGATCTAGAATTTTCTTAACCTAATCTAGTTACTACTTAATTAGATTTGATCAATTAATTCTATTTGTCCATGTATGATTCTAACCTTAGGTCTAACCCAATCCTAGAAACTTGATTCAAGCTAACCCATATGCCCAAAGAATTATGCAATGTCAATTAATTGAGTTACAATTCTATTTCATAACACTTAATTCTCAATTAAGTTTAGACTTATGAAAGTTTTGATCATTGCATATTTCTTTTTAATTACATATTAATTACAATCTTTCAATTCTTAAAACATATTTTCAGATCTGAGTTTTTGTAATTAATCACATGTAATCAGATTAAATTCATGTTTAAGTCATTATATTTAATGTTCATGCATCATATATACATAACAACATGAATTAATACAAACAACATACATCTTATGTATTTGTTTTTTCACTTTTATTTTCAGATCTGATTTGTTCATTAAAATCAGAGATCATATGAATCATAAATTTTATTTAGATCTAATCTAAACAATATTATGATTTCAGATTTATTTATGTGACAAATCTTAACACAAACATGCATCATATGCATTCAAAATTTCAGATCTAGTTAATCATGCATAATCAGCAATTAAATCAATCATAAAAAATACTTTAGATCTAATCTAAGCATGCTCATGATTTCAGATTTAATTACAAGAATTAAAACATAAAAGTTTAAACATGAACCTGGCTCTGATACCACTGAAAGTGAATCCTAGGTTCTTCGGTGTTAAGCATGTGGATTTTTTTTTTTTTTTAAAACCATGGCTGAACCTGATCGGGTTGCCTACGTACCCCTTCATAAGGGGGATCAAGCCATACGTAGTTCTTTTTAAGTTTTAAAATGCAGCGAAAAAATCGAATCAAACAATTTAATTCATGCATGCTTACAAGATCAAATCTAGAAATCAGCACCTTAAGAACACATAGGATTATGCCGGAATCGTTTAAACAATTATGCTAAAACTTTCATGCATGATTAACTATCAGATCTGAAACTTAAGAACTCTATTCCGATTAATCTCCGAATATCCATTGAATGGATTCTGGAGATATCTCCGTGAGGAGCCCCAAAAGAGGGTAAATCCTCGGGGAATCAGACCTAGATCTTGACACCATAAAGTTGTCGGATCAGGCCCAAGGGAAAAGAGTAGTGTTGCTTCGGGCTGATAAGCAGTTCAAGAGCCCCCAATCCCTATCTTATCTATATTGGCTATAAAGAAGATCCTTGTCTGGTAAATGGTTGAAAAAGCCAAAAGGGGTATTGCTCCATCGAAAATATCTGACTCCTCTTCGAAAAAGAGTGAAATACCAAGCTCTCCTCCTTAGCATGTTTTTGTTAAAGCCTTGATGGGGACCTTGTAGCACACAACCATGTCGAATACGCTAGAACTCAGCATTGAAAGAGAACCAAGCTCGATAGGAAATTTGTTGATGGTGAGCTTCTCCAAAAAAAACTACCGGTTGAGTGAGAGTCGAGGTGGGGAAGATCGGTTATTCCTTCATCCCAGAATGCATCTAAGATTGCATCTACAGTTGGTTGAGTTTCTGTGCCCGGATGATCCGGCACTCTTCTTGCTTCGTCTGGCTGATCCGGCTGAATCGAGGTGGAGGGAGATAGTCTAACTAAGGATCGAGTAGAGGAAGACGTCAGTCTTTCAGTTGTAGATTTTTCATCCTCACTACCTGGTTTATAGTCGAATCGGAGAATATGAACTCAAAACATTCTGATTTTTGGTACGTTGCTATGAGCAGCTCTGGTGCTCGATCTTGGGTCTTAGGTGTGGGTCGGATCATGATAAAGAAGGTTCGGTGGTAAAAGATTAATGTAGGATTAATACCTTTTATGATGGATGAAACTTGTGGATCTGATCCTCGACTTCGCAGCCACGCACACGAATGGCCTCTACGAGAAGTCCACGCGAAGTTCCTGAAGAGATCCAATCCTGCGGAAGTGCTAGCTTGCGCAGAATTTCTTGAGGCTGAAATTTGATCTTCCAAACACTATCAACTTTTGATCCGCCTTCTTGGAAGAACTTGGAGGAAAGGTTTAAAGGAATTGAAGAGGACTTAGATCTGATCTAAAGACTCTTATCAGGGACCCCTAACACTAATGGCGCGATGGACTTAGAGGAGGAAGAAGTCAGCTAGATTGAATGCAGAATTTTTCCATGCATGAACTAGGGTTCCTCTCTTTTCTTTTCCCTTTTTTCTTCTTCTTTTTCTCTCTTTTTTCCTTGAATTCGACCACCAGATGATGGAGGTCCTTTTAATGTTGCTCTCCTACCTAACTTCATGCCAACCATCCCATATTTGTGGAGGATTTTGTGGGGTTTTGAATTTTGAATTCAAATTCAAGTTCATGTGCCATTACATGATGAAGCTTGATCTAATCTAAACCATTCATCATGTTGCCACTTCCCTCTTTCAATTTCGAAATTCCCATGCCCCTAATCAGATTAGAGGGTCACGTGGTGATTTTGTGGTGATTAAATTCGAAATTCAACCTTAATTAGAAGTGAGATAAAGATAAGGATGGCATATGTCATGAAGAGAGAGAATTTGATCTTATCCAATTCTTTTCATGAATTTATCTCTCCATTTCGACCCATCTAATGATGAAAGAGGTCCCTGATGTTGCCAAGTGTCCCATGGCACCATTAAATAAATTAAATTAATTTTTAATCATATTAAAAATTAATTTATGGCGCCATGCATGGATATGTGACAAGTGGATTTCAAGATCCGAATAGTTTCAGATCAAACCCATTTAATTTAATTAAATCCTAACAATTAGAATGATTCAATTACCATGGGTTGAACCTATTCCAATTAGGTCAATCCCTGATTAAGCACAAATTTAATCTAATTTAATTTGGTCAACCTAAGTCCTCTTGATTCAGACCTAATCCAATCAGGTCAAAAATCCTGATTGAGCCCAGAATTGAATCTAATTCAATTTGGCTCATCCTTAGTCTAATTACTCAATCCAATTGAGTTCATTAGCAATCTAATTACTAATTAATCCTCCGATAATTACTTTAATTATTTTATAAGATAATTTGCCAATCGAATTGACCAAATTACCCCTGAATGATTCTTAATCATTCATCAGCCTTCTTGATCAATCAGGAATCTTCTATGCGTGTGACCTCATAGGTTCGAACCTAAGCCGGTAGTATAGGAACGACTTCCTACACTAATCGATGTGACCATCTAGCAATGGTACCCGACGTCCGAATAGGCCGAATATATGCGAAGCAAATATTCTGGAACCCTGAACTATGGTTACTGTATAATTCAATCCCTTTGACTCTTAATGCCAGGATGACTTAGAGCTCACTGTCAACCCTATAATTAGTACATCCATTATGTGATTAACTTTAGATATCCCGTGACTCCTCACTGAGATTACCCTGGCCAAGGTTTTGCTAAATTAGTCACAAGACATTATCTCCTGTTTGCAGGAGGGGTCAATTCCATCTTGACTCATAACTGACTACGCAAGTACTTGACTGCACCCAGTGACCTTCCGTCACTGAATTAGAAATTCAGGTAGTCCGGTACCAAAGTACAATGAGTTGCTTGCTAGTCACAGGTTGCGGTCTCAGGTCAGAGGGCCAAACTTATACCCATATCCACTCGGAACATCTCTCGACAGTAGAGCGTTTCGGAATTGGTCACATTCAGTGAAATGTACTCCTACACTTCACCTGTATGGCATACCAGTGTCTCCACACTCCTTGGTTAAGAGGACAACCAACGTATATGTCACACAACGACCTAATCTCGATAATGTTGTCGTCCTAGTAACAACATATCATTTGGTCGCGAACAAGTTTAAGGACTCAAAGATAAATCCTCCTTTATCATAACATAAGTCCTAAGGACTTCATCATATAAGAGTTCATTTGAAGATGAAATGATGAATAATGCCAAATAATACTTTATTAATTTGTCAATTTATTTACAATATTCAATCATCAATATGCTGACGATTGACATTTAGGATACAATTTCCAACAGTAAACATGATAGAAAAAGCACCAGCGGGTCATGTCAATTCCTAGGAGAAAACTTAATATCATGGTTTAGCAAGAAACAAAACTCGGTTGCATTATCTACTGCTGAAGCTGAATATGTTGCAGCCGGGAGTTGTTGTGCTCAAATCTTGTGGATCAAACAACAATTAGAAGATTATGGCATTAAACAAGATAAAATACCCATTAATTGTGATAATACAAGTGCCATTAATCTAACTAAAAATCCAATTCAGCATTCAAGAACTAAACATATTGAGATAAGACATCACTTCATAAGAGATCATGTACTGAATGGTGATGTGACACTACAATTTGTTTGCACTGATGATCAATTAGCTGACATTTTTACAAAACCCCTAAGTGAAGAGAGATTTAGTGTGCTTAGGAGGGGATTAGGAGTGATTGATCCATCCTAGTGGTATTTTTCACTAGTTCATTGATTTTGATGATTAGATCATGGTTAATTTAGAGTTTCTTTACAATGATCATCAAATCAGATCATAACTTAGTGATTTTCCCTCATTCGGCACGAACATAGCATGATTTTTAGGTGCGTGCCAGAGTTCGAGACGACTCGAGCAAGTTTCAGAGTCGCCTCGTAAGGGGGAGTCGACTCGCACATTTACGGGAGTCGACTCGAGAACGATGGCAGCAGAGGGGGAGTCGACTCGCATACAGTCGGGAGTCGACTCAAGATAAACAAGCGCATAAGGAGAGTCGACTCGCGCATATTTTGGAGTCGACTCGAGGTCGAGTCGACTCGCAGTCGGGATCCGACTTTTTAACCCTAACTCCATCGTTTAGAAAACACATCTTTTCACCGTCGCCACTGTTCAAAACCCTAGAGTCGACTCCTAGAACGTCTCCGGCCGCCTCTAGGTCCTTTTCCCGTCGATTTTTCATCGTCCATTAGGTTTTCATCCCGTTCTAGGTCAACCATGCCTCGCAAAACCACTGTCCCAAGCCGGAAGAGGCCCCATTCCGCGACCGGTGCCGAGCGGCGTTCCAAGGCCCGGAACGACCCCGTGAGGCCACAACCTCCGGCTCGTTCCCCGCCGAGGGCCATTCCCTCGAGGCCGTGTGCCGGGAAGGCGGTCTCCACCGGGAGATACGTCGATTTCGACTATCTCTCCCGGGAGGGCTTTACGATAGGAGAGAGGTTGCGAGTCCAGGGACTAGAGTATTTCCTTACCCTAGATCTCCCCACATACCCTGGACTAGTTAGAGAGTTTTATGGTACCGTCCATAGGGGAGATGGGGGTATAGAGGGCACGGTAGCCGGTGTCCCATTATTCATTTCGGAGGATATCATTGCTCAGGTCCTCCATCTTCCCCAAGTTGGGGTGGCACCCGCACACCCTGAGGATAGGACTGAGGCCCTTACGGCCATTCTAGGGCATCCACCCCAGTCCCCCTTGGATGAGGTGTCTGCTAGCTCACTTCCAGTTGAGTTGCGGCTCCTCCTGAGCATCCTTTCTAGGTCCCTCTTCCCGAAGACTGGCCGCTTCGATTTTGTATCTGAGAGAGACCTAGCCCTTATGTTCTCCATCCTCCAGGACACCCCAATCAACTTTCCGAAACTTATGTATCGATATCTTTGTGAGCCACTAGATAGACCTAGGCTCACCCTCCCCTATGGTATGATGTTCACTCTTTTGTTTAGGGAGGCCGAGATTCCTATTCCTGAGGGGGAGCCCTCTCGCGCATTGCGATGGACAGATCGCATGCGAGCAGGAACCCTACACAGGATGGGGTTTCGAAAGGTAGAGGGGCCTGGGTTAAGAAGTCTTCCACCTCCACACATACCACCAGACATTCCCTTAGTCCTGACCCAGACTCAGATTATCCTGACTTTCCCTCCACCTCTGCTCCCACCACCTCAGCCGGACCCTCCTCCTCAGCTCCACATACTCAGTCCATGGAGGTCCGGATCGCTCCTGAGCAGCTCCGGGAGTTGCGGCAGGAGATAGTTAGAGATCTCCGGGATGACCTGCTTAGGGAGCTCCAGGGTTCAGTGCCTGCTCCTTCTCCTGCACCTTCTTCAGCGTTGGTCCCTTCCCTATCCGCCGTGGCTGAGATGACGGCCCATGTGCGGGAAGAGATCGACAATGTAAAGTTCCTGGTCCAAGCCCAGTTCCATAGCATGAGCGAAGTCTCGAGCACCACTCGGAAGATACGCGATAACGTCCGACAGGATATGGGCACCACTACCCAGGGGGCCGAGCGCTTGGCGAATGTGCTCATCGACAAGCTGGACACACTTCAGAAGTCGGTGACCGAGCTCGATACGACACATAGCAGGGCCACCTCGGCCATTATCCGACAGCTCGAGCACGTCACCAATGCAGTCACACTACTTGCAGAGCGCATGCCTCGGGGAGCCGCATCCTCCTCGAGGAAGCCTTAGATCATTTTGTGTTATTTTGACATGTATTTTTTTTTGTTTTACTTATTGTATTCTAAAATGTATTTACATACAAATCAATACAATGAGTAGACATATTCTCTTCAATTCTGTGCAATTTGATCTATAATTGATTGTGTGTTCTGCTTACCTCCTTTTTGATACGATGACAAAAAGGGGGAGAAATACTTAATAGATATGTAAATGGAATCAACATAAAAGGAATCAAAATGAAAATTAAAACATAATTTGTTCTTAGTGGATTTGGTACCTCGAGGCTCATTATCTCTCTGTTGGGGCTCCTAATGGAGTAATCTCCAGAATCTATTCAAGGAATATTCGGAGATTAGTTGAATCCAACTCAAGAACAAATTGACAGATTTTCCCTCTAAAAACCAAAAATTTCAGTTCAAAAACTTCAATGCATTAAAAGGAAATTCAGAGAATCAAAACAAAGTAGAATGCATATGTTGAGGGGGAGAATCTGAATTTTTAAGAAAGCTAAATCATTAAATATATATAAGCCAAACAATTGAATGCATGACATGAAGGCTTATATAATTCTAAATGAAAGGGGGAGCTTTAACTCCAAAATTTATTGTTTCACACCTTTCAAGCTTGGATAAATTAAATAACCAGACACTTGAATTCATTTATGGATTTTATTTTCCTGTTTATTGAGCAATTCACTTTACATATACTCAATGTTTTGTCATCATCAAAAAGGGGGAGATTGTGGAGTGATTGATTAAAACCCTATTTGATTTTGATGAGCTCAAAGCGAGTATATCTTTTGTTTACTAAGGAATTCAATTGAGTGTTTCAGTAAAAATCTTGTCTAAGTGTCTCTAGATTTGATTCAAGACAGTTTGGATAAGTTAAGAAGTCAGTTTGAACCAAAGTCTGAGACTCGAGTCGACTTCAGAATATTACGAGTCGACTCCAAGCGTATCAGAATCACTGTCATGGGCTCGAGTCGACTCCGGATCATTACGAGTCGACTCCGACTGAGAACAGACAGACGAACAGAAAGCATCAACTCAAAACCTGTCAGCAAGTCGACTCCTGAAGTGCGCGAGTCGACTCCGATGCTTACCGAGTCAACTCCGGAGTAATATGAGTCGACTCCAAGGAGTTACAGACAGAAAAGTCAGAGAGCGATTTTCGACCCTGAGATTCGAGTCGACTCCTATGGAACGCGAGTCGACTCCGATGGTTGGCAGGTCGACTCCAAAGAAAGCGAGAGTCGACTCTCAGTGGTTCACAAGGCAAAAGTCAGAGAGCAGTTTTCGGACTCTGAGATTCGAGTCGACTCCCGCAATGCGCGAGTCGACTCCGAGACAGCGCGATCCCAAAAAGACAGAAGACCAAATTATTGTCTCTGAGAGCCGAGTCGACTCCCAGACAGCTCGAGTCGACTCCAAGGCAGAAGGGTATGTTTCGGAAACTGAGAGCCGAGTCGACTCCGGAACAGTCCGAGTCGACTCCAAGACTGGACGAGACAAATGACAGAAGATCGGGAGTTCGGGCTCTGAGCGCCGAGTCGACTCCCAGGATTGTCGAGTCGACTCGAGTGGGCCAAGTTGAAAATTAGTTCCATGGACTTCATGGGATGAGCCGACTCCGAGAATGCCAAGTCAGCTCCAGAAGTTGGCGAGTCGACTCCGGGTTAAGTCGAGTCGACTCCCAGTCGAGGAGGTCACTTTAATTCAAATCCGGAACAGTTGTCGAGCCGACTCCAGAAAAGCATGAGTCGACTCCCGCTACAGCCGAGTCGACTCCAGATCGCGCGAGTCGACTCCGACCCCCAACGGACATATTGTCAGGTTGGGCAGAGTGTGCAGAACGGGCAGAAAAAGGTGTCTAACGGCTAGTTTCCGTGGGGGATGGGTTAAATAGCCACAGAGGACTGTAGCAAGGCAGAGAACTACCATTCCATTCAAAAAGATCAAGCATTCATTCTCTGCAAGTGGTTTTTCAACGAAAAGAGGGAAGAGCGCCATTAACTCCTTCCAACCACATCTTCCCAACATTGAAAGAGATCTCCTCCTGCCTTCAAGTCGTCCAGAATTTCAAGAGGAGACCCGAAGTTCAAGAAGCCCTTTCTCTTCTCCAACTTAAACGCGTTTGAGGGCTCTTAACTTTGCTTTTATTAATATTGCTGTATATTTGCTTTTGAGAAGCTCTGTTTTTCTGTTTGTCCTCATTATTAGCATATTGTCTTAGCTTAGTTCAATCGGGGGATTGAATCAAGGGTGTAGAGGTTGGTTGGTGAGCCTAGGTTAAAACCAACGTGTAAGGGTTCGATTGTGATCCCGGGAAAAACAATCGGGGTGGTTCTAGTCGGTGAGCCAGGGAAAACCGACCGAGTTCGTTGTGAGCTCGTAAAACAACAAGTTTGGTTGTGAGCTTGTAAAACAACCGACTGTAATCCAGGGGGTTATAGTGAATTCCCAAGTGAGACTTGGGGAGTGGACGTAGGAGCAAGGGTTAGCTCCGAACCACTATAAAAACCTTGTGTTTGTGATTGTTTGTCCCTTTCTCTTACTCTCATCTCACTCACAGCACATAGCAACTAACTAATCATCTTGCTAAAGTCTTAATTAGTCATCCACAAATATTTTAGTTGCAAATTATTTTAAAAATCCAATTCACCCCCCCTCTTGGGTTGTCTATCTGGGCAACAGATAATTTCTCTGATGAATAGTGCCACTTTAAATAGTTTCCTTCATCCATTGGACAAGCCCCAATGGTTAGAATTCAAAAACTAGTCGTTACTCACTGTTGGAAGGTCAAAAAGTACTTCTGCAGAACTAGCCGTTATGCTTCTGTCCGTGCTTGGGTCGACTCAACTTTTACTGGGGTCGACCCAACTTTTACTGGGGTCGACCCAACTTTCACTTGGGTCGACTCAACCTTTCCTTGGGTCGACCCTCTCAGAACCACAGAACCTTGCATTTCAGCCTTCCTTCACTTGGGTCGACTCAACATTTTTTTGGGTCGACTCAAGGTTCAGTTGGGTCGACTCAACTTCCACTTGGGTCGACCCTCTCAGGGTTTCCAGAGAACCTATTTTGAATGTCATTGCCTTTGGGTCGACCCTCTCAGTGTTTGGGTCGACTCAAGTTTGGGTCGACTCAACTTCCTCTTGGGTCGACCCTCTCAGTGTTTCCAGATAACTGTTTTCTTGAGGCTTGAGAGGCTTGAGGTTTGGGTCGACTCATCCTTTCCTTGGGTCGACCCAACTACTGTTCATCCGTGCCATTTTTGCAGAAGTATGCCAGATGCTTTCTTGATGTGCCGGGGTCGACCCAATCAACCTTGGGGTCGACTCAATCCACACTTTGCTGCAACTCAAGGTTAGATTCATCCATATAAACAATGAAATGCATCTTTATCTTATTATACGAATTGTACTGAGAGTAACAGACTTATAAATGATGTATCGAATTAACTTGTAACATACTCTTGATTATTGTATTAATCATCAAAATACCACTATCATCCTCACATAGGATCAGGGTTACAGAATAGAGATAGAAACCTGATTGAAGTAAAAAAAGTCTATGTCAAAAGATTGCACTAGTATTTATGTTGAACTTTGGATGTCTAATTGATATATCCAAAAAAATAATAGCCAGATCAGCTCCAGATTGGTAGTGGAGCACTAGGCTTACTTAAGTACCAGCCTTTCTGAGGCACGTATGACTTTTTGACAAGCTTTTCTTAGACACTATTAGTTAGTAGATATAATCGCTAGAAATCACACAAATTAAATATTTAGAATAACCTAAGTGCAAATTTAAATTGATTAACTAATTTTTGAACTTTTCATTTGAATTTTCTAAATTAGTAACAATTGATCACTAAATTTAATGCTAGCAAAATAATTATTGTAATTGAAATCTAATTTGTCAATTCAATGAATTATATATATATTATAATTGATTTATTTTCGTATTAGAATAATTGATTAGTAATTTTATGGTATCAAATCAATTATTGTAATTAAGATGTCAATTCAATGAATTAAAAGATTTATTTTTTTATTAGAATAATTAATTGAGATCTAATAAGTCAATTCAATGAATTATAAGATTTATTTCTCTATTAGAATAATTGATTGAGATCTAATAAGTCAATTCAACCAATTTCTGAATTTTTTGTTTGAATGAGATCTGGAAATTACTCCTTGAGGAGTCCAAATGGAGGTATAATAAACCTCTTAGAGGTTAAACAAATTATTATTTGTTCAGAATAATATATTATTAATTATGTACTAGCAAAAATGATTATTTTAATTAAAAATAATATTCCATAATTACAATAAAGAATTTAATGATTTATATATCACTAACAAAAAAAAAAATTAAATACTTCTTTGGATTGTTAGCAATATATCATCTAAATAAACAAATAAATCTATAAATTCAATCAATGAAAAATCTTAAAGGGAATAATATACATGTATATTATTTGGCATCCAAATAATTCTATTTTAATGCAAAATAAAACTATCCTAGCACAAAATAAATCTATATATTTAATAAATTTATATTATAGAATTTTAAATCCTACAAATATACTAATATTAAATTAAAAATTAAGGTAGAAGAAAGTAGCCTGATTGAAGGCAAGTCGAAGCGCGTAGACGTTGTCCCAAAGAAGTATTTGCCCCCACGTACGAGTCTTCCGGCAATCCTTCTCTGAGATACGACGACCCTACAACTTCTTCTTCGGCACGTCTTGGAAGAAGTCAAAGCGAACTCGATCGGACTTGTAGATCCAGCAAAGAGAGGAATGAAAAGAATAAAATAAACTGAATAAATATATAAAAATAAAAACCAAAAGTGGCTAAGAGGA
The DNA here is from genome assembly GCF_009389715.1 of Phoenix dactylifera. Lineage (NCBI taxonomy): Eukaryota > Viridiplantae > Streptophyta > Magnoliopsida > Arecales > Arecaceae > Phoenix > Phoenix dactylifera. The sequence continues at coordinate 38,611 of NW_024068512.1, read as the reverse complement.
GGAAGAATTTCTCCAGAGTTTTTCTACTATTTTTTTGTAATTTTTTGTGTTAAAAAAATGAAATATAGGAGTTTATATAGGGATTTTTAACGGGGAATTTTGGTAATTTTTCGGACGCGCGGGCGCATTCCGCGGACGCGTCCGCGTTCTTCACGCGGTAATTAAGCGCATGCGGGCACTGGCTCAATACCAAAAATGCCCAACAGACGTTTTAATTTTCAAACGTACATGCGGTCCGAGACTCGGCCGCGTGCGCATTTAGATTTTTCCTTAAGGCGCCCGATCGTTTCCAAATCCAAACGCGCACGCGGACCGAACCTTGGCCGCGTGTGCATTTAATTTTTCACACAATATTTAGTTAGTGAAATGCTGAGCAACTGGAAGCAGCATTGAGTTGAAATTACAATAAATTCAATGCTTTCAGCTATTCTGAACTACTGCAAGCAAATGACCCTAAACTGGAAAGCACATTTCAGGTAGTTTTGGAAGCTGGATGCTGGAATCAACTGGGGCTCTGCAATTACAAATTTACAACATTAATAAGCCCGACAATGGAGTATGAGCGGACAAATGCTTTTGATTTCTAGTCTTGCTAAACTATTAGGGGTAATTATTTTGGACTGATTAATGTTGCAGCTTGCTAACCAAACGCAGCACACGATCCACCATCACCTCCTGGTGTCCGCACCATCATGGCCAGCAAGCATCTGATATTTGTCATTCCGCGTGAAATTGGTGCACTCGAACCCAACTGCTTCTCCAATCAACCGTTGGATGCCATTTGCAATTTCAAAGCTTGATCTTTGATCCCTTGTCATACTTTCAAGGAAGTGCAACTGATAGCAAGGCCTAGGATTCATTAGGAAGAAGAGTGAATCCAACCATTTGTGCCCCCTGGCTGTGGTTCCATAGAACATGCTACCCTCAACTGTAACAGCGATTGGAACCGGTGGTTACACCCATCAAGAGTCATCCCCCATCATGGTAATCCCTTCTCTGCTGTGAAATTACCCTAATGCCCTTAAGATCATCAGAATTTACGAAATTAAAGGAACACTTGTCAAATGTGGGTTGTAATTAAACGGGATCCAATATTTATACTATTCTACTTGGCGTGGCATGATTTGATGCCAATTTCTGTTAAGCAAGATGGATGGAGTTTCTTCAAGTCCATTGCAGTCTTGCTGCTTGTAAAACTTTTGCTGCCAGATTTATGCCACATTTATAAATTATTTTATTTTTATACTTAAATAATATTCTTAGTTGTAGTGCTTATTATGATCAGCACATGTCCTTTTTTTCCTTCTTGCTTTTTGCCTTCAAGATTACCTATCATAGCTGTGCAACTGAGTGAACATGTCTCTTCTGTGTATCAGCTGCCCAAAATGGCAGTGAGGAGCAGAGCATGCTACTTTTAGGTATATTTTGCTGCAGTAGGTTTCCTGGAAATGAACTTGGGCATCTTATATTTAGTTAGTGAAATGCTGAGCAACTAGAAGCAGCATTGAGTTGAAATTACAATAAATTCAATGCTTTCAGCTATTCTGAACTACTGCAAGCAAATGACCCTAAACTGGAAAGCACATTTCAGGTAGTTTTCGAAGCTGGATGCTGGAGTCAACTGGGGCTCTGCAATTACGAATTTACAACATTAATAAGCCCGACAATGGAGTATGAGCGGACAAATGCTTTTGATTTCTAGTCTTGCTAAACTATTAGGGGTAATTATTTTGGACTGATTAATGTGCAGCTTTCTAACCAAACGCAGCACACGACTCCACCATCATCTCCTGGTGTCCGCACCATCATGGCCAGCAAGCATCTGATATTTGTCGTTCCGCGAGAAATTGGTGCACTCGAACCCAACTGCTTCTCCAATCAACCGTTGGATGCCATTTGCAATTTCATAGCTTGATCTTTGATCCCTTGTTATACTTTCAAGGAAGTGCAACTGACAGCAAGGCCTAGGATTCATTAGGAAGAAGAGTGAATCCAACCATTTGTGCCCCCTGACTGTGGTTCCATAGAACATACTACCCTCAGCTGTAACAGCGACTGGAACCGGTGGTTACACCCATCAAGAGTCATCCCCCATCAAGATAACCCTTCTCTGCTGTGAAATTACCCTAATGCCCTTAAGATCATCAGAATTTACGAAATTAAAGGAACACTTGTCAAATGTGGGTTCTAATTAAATGGGATCCAATATTTATACTATTCTACTTGGCGTGGCATGATTTGATGCCAATTTCTGTTAAGCAAGATGGATGGAGTTTCTTCAAGTCCATTGCAGTCTTGCTGCTTGTAAAACTTTTGCTGCCAGATTTATGCCACATTTATAAATTATTTTATTTTTATACTTAAATAATATTTTTAGTTGTAGTGCTTATTATGATCAGCACATGTCCTTTTTTTCCTTCTTGCTTTTTGCCTTCAAGATTACCTATCATAGCTGTGCAACTGAGTGAACATGTCTCTTCTGTGTATCAGCTGCCCAAAATGGCAGTGAGGAGCAGAGCATGCTACTTTTAGGTATATTTTGCTGCAGTAGGTTTCCTGGAAATGAACTTGGGCATCTTATATTTAGTTAGTGAAATGCTGAGCAACTGGAAGCAGCATTGAGTTGAAATTACAATAAATTCAATGCTTTCAGCTATTCTGAACTACTGCAAGCAAATGACCCTAAACTGGAAAGCACATTTCAGGTAGTTTTCGAAGCTGGATGAGCTCTGCAATTACGAATTTACAACATTAATAAGCCCGACAATGGAGTATGAGCGGACAAATGCTTTTGATTTCTAGTCTTGCTAAACTATTAGGGGTAATTATTTTGCACTGATTAATGTGCAGCTTTCTAACCAAACGCAGCACACGACTCCACCATCATCTCCTGGTGTCCGCACCATCATGGCCAGCAAGCATCTGATATTTGTCCTTCCGCGTGAAATTGGTGCACTCGAACCCAACTGCTTCTCCAATCAACCGTTGGATGCCATTTGCAATTTCATAGCTTGATCTTTGATCCCTTGTTATACTTTCAAGGAAGTGCAACTGATAGCAAGGCCTAGGATTCATTAGGAAGAAGAGTGAATCCAACCATTTGTGCCCCCTGACTGTGGTTCCATAGAACATGCTACCCTCAGCTGTAACAGCGACTGGAACGATGTTGTCGGCGATCTCCGCAAACAAGGGGCTGAATCGGAGGAGGTATGGCTCCCGGCAGGTGGTTCCCTCTGGGCAGACTACCAGATCACCATGATTGAGCAGTGATCGCATCACAGCGCCATCCTTGAAGCGATCCCTGGTCAATCGGATGGTTGAGATTGGAGAAATCACCTCTGAGAATCTGCTTAAACTATATGTAACGGCAGTCACCTTTCGTTGGATCGCTGTTGATACGATCACTGGGTCGAGAAGTGTCCGATGATTGCAGACATATAGTGTGCCCGTCCTGTTTGGCGCACCCACGGCTGCAGGTGTATTGAGAGAATGTTGGGCTTTTGGAAACTGGGCCCTAATGCGAAAGCCCGTTACTGCAGATCCCACAAGGCCTATCTTGTACGGTAGTAGGACACCCACAAGTATCCGGTAAATGGCCAAGAGAGCGCCAAGGGGCAGCCAGAGGATAACAGCTAGGAAAGCCAATGGCGTGGGATGAGCCATGAGACGACCATCATGGAAGATCAATGGCTTAGGATAATTATTTCTTCGCAAGGGTGAGGAAGTCTCTTCTGGCGGAATCGGGTGGTGTTCCTGCCGATTTACAGACAGATGAAAAGATAAATTTCTTTTCATATGCACAACAAACTGAATATTTAAACAATTTATTTATAAATATTCTAATTTCATGTTTCTAGATCAAAGCTTTAAATTATATATCAAAACCCAATATAAATATTCAGTGAACTTGCTGTTTATGAAAGAGTAGATGCCATACAAGCCAATCGCAATATGTATTGCGAAAGGTTTTTTCTTTTGATTTGTCCAAATCATGTACATGACATTTAACGCAATATGTATTGCGAAAGGTTTTTTCTTTTGATTTGTCCAAATCATGTACATGACATTTAAATATGAATAAAGGCGTTATGTTTTATCATATGCTGTTGATTATATTTATGATAAACTCCTGAGATTAGGGCAATGGTTTTAAGACTATGATAAGATCATACTAGTGAGACTTAAAATTCTAAAATTCTAATCTTAAATATTCCCAGTCATTGGTACATTGAGTCGGAAATCAATGATTACCGGAAAGACTGGCATGTCTTATGTATGCTCGATGCAGAGGATGATTGATCTCACAATCCTTTGTGTGGAGACACTAGTACAAAGATGTGGGTGCTCATTAGAGGAATGAGTTCACTGAATTGACCTACAAAGAGAAATCTTATGAAGTCTTACTTACATGTCAAAAGATGATTCTCTTAGTGGGAGTTGTGCAACTGATCCTATAACCTGAGATCACCATGGTATCTTGTGCACATGAACCCATATTTTGGTTTACACTCATTCATGACAATAAGTTATGTACGAGGTCTTCTGGATATGGTGAATTGTGTATGAAGATTATGAGTAGGTCAACAAGGAATTAATCACTTCTAGTAAGAGAAGATAGCATCCTATTTATTCTAATCATATGATAATTCAGAAAGCCTTTGATCAAAGCAGAATGAAAATAAGAAAGAGTTTCTAAAGTTTCATTATTTGAATTATCATTAAAAGATTGAGAAAAATATGAATATGAAATTGAGTTTGACATATATTCATACTCATATACATATTTGGGATGCAGTTTGATTAAAGGATTGAATTGCATGGTAACTTGCCACTGAAGGGTATTTTGGTATTTCCACCAAATTCCATATTTTCCGGGTAGACATGACACGTTGCTAGACGTCAATCTTGTTTTATAGGTTTCATCAAATTAAAGAGTTTAATTCGATCACCAATTAGAAAGGATTCTAATTGTTAAGTTCGGGTTCGCACAGTTTGGACTTAAATCGATTAGAAGAGTTCTAATCAAGTTGGGTCAATTCGCACTCACACCTATTGCTGGCTAAGTATGGAACCCAATGGGTCACACACAAGGAAACTTATCAAGGGTCTAATTGAATTAGATCATGTTTGCAAGATAAACATCCTAGCCGGTGTTGCAAACCTTAGCTCCTAATTCGAATTGGATTCGAATCTGATTCGAATTGGATTCGAATCTGATTCTTAATTAGATATTCTAATATGGGTTAGCCAAGAGTTGGCACCTAATTGGCTTGGTTTGAGTCTAATTGGATTAGATTTAATAAATCATTCAATCTAGATCGTTAGATCTTGATCTACCGTTGGATGAGGACATAATGGAGAGTTGATTTAACCCAATTGGATTGGGTTAGAGGATGGCTACCATAATTGACCATTGGATCTTAATCCCACCATTGGATGAAGACATAATGGGTCAAGTGAATGGCGCCTTGCATTGGAGCCCTTGGATCATCATCATGAAAGATCAAGAGGTGAGGCGTGATGGACATGTGATTAGCATGTGATGTTGACTTGATCAAAATATGGCACCACATGAAAGGACATATCATTTGATACACCTCCTCACTTGATCTGCACCTCCTCTTATTTGATATGGCCCTTTAGATAATGCCCTTTCATGAGAGGATGTGTGGATGGGATGCATCCCTTGGAGATGCATCCCTACACCTATTATAAATAGGTTAGCACTCCATGGGTTTCATCATTCCAATTCCACCCCACTCCTCTCTTCTTTCTTTCTTACATTAGTTTCTTTCTTTCTAGCATTGCTTCTAGTGTGTCCTAAGCCAAGACAAGGTGGTCTTCTTTAGGACAAAAAGGATTAGAAGTGATTTTAGAAGGCTAAAGGAAAATAGAAAGGAAGGAAAGCAAGTCATTAGAGTTCTTTAGAAGAATTTTGCATTAAGGATCAAAAGTCTTTGGAGCTAAAGTCTTGATCAAGTTTTCGTGTGGATCACCATTGGAGGGCGGACACTTGGACGCCTCGTGGAGATTGTACACTTTGGATTAGCGTTTGAGGTATTCTACTAATTCTGCATTTAATTTATATCATTTGATTGTAATCATTAAGATGATCTAGGCTTAAAATGGTTTCATGCATAGGGACTTTATTAAGAAATTTTTATAATCCCTAGCATCCGCTGCGCATTATAACATGCTAAAACCCTTCAGTGGTATCAGAGCCATCCTTAATTGGTTCAATCAAATAATTATGTATGATGTATGATTATTAATTTACTATAAGGTAGTAATGTCATATGCTTAGAGAAATGCTGAAATGTATGATTCATATATGATATGTTATGTAATAAAATATCATGATATAAAATTTTTCATATGAAAATATGTTGAAGCATGTTAATTAATTGCTTATGATTTATACATGCTATGAGATAGCCATGATGCATAATAGTTTATTTTAGACATATTAAATATATGTTACAATTAAAGAATGTGCTAGAGACTAGTAAGCCCTCAATAAAAATTATATTAAGTCATAGTGTTGAAAAACTTTGGGCTAACACATATTAGAACAATTGATCTAATTGGTGTCTAAGGAAAGCACTAAAGGTGGTTCTCTAATTAGGACCTTACTCTCTGAATAAGGGGAGCCTCCCACCTGCTTACCTGGCCAATTGTTTGATTGCCTATTATGGATAAGCTTAATATTGATATAACACTATTGATAGCCTTCCTTCATGCCTCGATATTATTATGTCAAGATCCATGCTAGTTTGTTGTGCTAACACAAGACTTGCAATGGGGACTGATGTTATACTGTCTTGGTGCATTAAGATGCTTATGGCATATTTTAATATATTGCCTTGTTGTGCAACCACAAGGGCAATATTATTCGAATATGACTATATGGAAATGAAGAGTTTGACTTAACTAAAATATTATTGTTTGTTGTGCTAACACAAGGCAATAAGTATTTTAAGAGGACAAGATAAAGTTGAGAATTGCATGAGATGCAATTGGAAAGAGTTTCCTACCTTTGAACTCATAAGAGTTTGTTGTGTAAACACAAGGCTTTTTATGATGAATTAGGATCTCAACCCTACTAAGAAAAATTATATTTTCACATTTATCATAGGAGAGGGCTATGATATTCGATAAAAATAGTAGGAGACAAATTAGATTAAAGTCCTTATCTAGTTGCAAACATGTCATCATGATTGGTCTGCTTATATTAGTTTTGTTCTTGCATATGTAGAATTATTACATGACTTCTTCACTTTCACTAAGAGGCATCTTAGATGCCAACAAGTTGACCGGACCAAACTATGTGGACTGGTTGAGGAATTTAAAGATAGTACTCACTCAGGAGAAAATTTCCTATATACTTGAAACCCCTGATCTTGGAGATCTAGGGGATGATGCTACAGAAGAGGAGGTTGCCACATATAAGATGTGGAAAAATGACAGTGTGACTGTCAAATGTATCATACTTGCCTCTATGAGCAATAAATTATAGAGGCAACATGAAGGCATGGACACTCAATCCATACTTCTCAATTTAAAAGAGTTGTATGGAGAACAAAGCAGGACTGCTAGGTATGAGATATCTAAGCAGTTGTTCCGTGCTAGAATGAATGAAGGAACTCCAGTGCAAAACCATGTTCTTATGGTTATAGACTTGATCACCAGATTAAGTCAATTAGGTTTTGCTATGGATAGTGAGCTCAGTCAGGATTTGATCCTGCAATCACTGCCTGATTCATTCTCTCAGTTTGTTGTGAACTTTCACATGAACAAGCTGAACACCTCCCTGCCCGAGCTGTTAAATATGCTCAAAACAGCTGAAGGGCATATTAAGAAGGATAAAGGTCCACTCCTTCTTATAAATAGCACCTCTATGAGAAAATCGGAAAATAAGGGTTCTAAGAAACCATTGAACCCCAAGAGTAGCATCAAAAAGAAAAAAGGAAAGAAAAACTCCGGATCAAGTACCTGTTTTCATTGCGGCAAAGCTGGCCACTGAAAAAGGAATTGCAAGAGTTTTCTTGCAAGTATGAAGACCGATGCAAGAGTTGCATCAAAAGGTATGTTTATGTTACATGCCAACTTGTCATTAAGTTCTTCAAATTCAAATTCATGGGTATTGGATACCGGCTGTGGTTTTCACATTTGCAAATCTTTGCATGGACTACAGAAAATTAAAATTTTGAAGAAAGGTGACTTCGAACTGTATGGCGCTGGAGGAGAGTCCATCCAGGCTGAAACTGTTGGAACTTACAACTTGGAATTGCCTTCGGGAAAGCTCCTACAATTAGAAGATTGTTATTATATGCCCAAAATTATTAGAAATGTAATTTCCATTCCTTTGTTGTTAAAAAAAGGTTTTGAAATTAATGGAAAGGGCAATGGTTGCTCTATTTATTTTTCTAATAAGCATCTTTGCAATGGCATTATGGAAAATGGTCTTCTAGTTTTATTACTTAATGACAATGTCTTTCATATTAATAAAAGCAATAAAAGAAAGAGAGAGGAAGTGAATAATACCCTCCTTTGGCATTGCCGACTTGGTCACATAAGTGAATCAAGAATCAACAAGTTATACAAAGAAGAGTTCTTTGATCCTTATGATTATGAATCATTAGGAACTTGTGAATCTTGTCTTATGGAAAAAATGACCAAGTCTCCATTCACTGGACATGGAGAAAGGGCAAGTGAGTTATTAGGACTTATACATACAGATGTAGTATGTGGTCCTATGACAGCTCCAGCTAGAGGTGGATACTCTTACTTCATCACATTCACTGATGATTTATCAAGGTTCGGATTTGTGTATCTTATGAAACATAAATCCGAAGCCTTTGATAAGTTTAAAGAGTATCAAAGTATGGTTGAAAAACAAACCGGAAAGTGTATTAAAATCCTTCGATCTGATCGAGGAGGTGAATACCTTTCTAGTAAATTTTTAAATCATCTTAAAGAAAAGGGCATTCTCTCTGAATGGACACCTCCGTATATGCCACAACTAAATGGTGTAGCTGAACGGAGGAATCGTACTCTATTAGATATGGTAAGGTCCACGATGTGCTTTACAGATCTTCCTATTTCCTTCTGGGGTTATGCCTTAGAAACTGCTACATATGTGCTAAACAGGATACCTTCAAAATCTGTATCTGGTACTCCATATGAGATATGGAGAGGTAGAAAGCCCAATCTTAAATATTTTAAAATATGGGGCTGCCAAGCATATGTCAAAAGAAATTTTGGACATAAGCTAAGTGCTAGATCAGATAAATGTACATTTATAGGTTATTCCAAAGAAAGTATTGGATATCTCTTCTATCACCCTACTGAACAAAAAGTATTTGTTAGTAGGCATGCCACTTTCTTAGAAAAAGAGTTTATCTTAGAAAAGGGCAGTGAAAGAAGAATTGAACTTAATGAAGTTCAAGACCTACAAATAGAAACACAAGAACTTCTTCAACCAGATGTACCCATTGATGAAGTACAACTACAACACACATCTCCTCTCCAAAGGTCAGATAGAGTGCGAAATGCACCTAAGAGGTATGGATTTATCATTGAGAATGATGAAGCCCACATCGTCGAAAATGATGATCCTCTGACCTATTCGGAAGCTATCATGGGTAATGACTCTAACAAATGGTTAGAAGCTATGAAATCCGAAATAGACTCTATGTATACCAACCAAGTATGGACTTTGGTTGATGCACCAGAAGGTATAAACCCTATAGGTTGCAAATGGGTCTATAAGAAGAAGATTGGAGCAGATGGCCAAGTAGAAACCTACAAGGCTAGATTGGTGGCAAAAGGTTTCAAGCAAAAGCAAGGAATTGACTATGATGAAACTTTTTCACCAGTTGCCATGCTTAAATCTATTCGGATTTTGCTTGCAATAGCTGCATACTATGATTATGAAATTTGGCAGATGGATGTCAAAACCGCCTTCCTTAATGGTTATCTTGAGGAAGAGGTTTACATGACACAGCCAGAAGGATTTGTCTCAAGTGGGAGAGCAAATCAAGTATGCAAGCTTAAGAGATCCATTTATGGATTAAAGCAAGCATCGAGGAGTTGGAACATCCGTTTTGATACAACAGTCAAAGAGTTTGGTTTTATCAAAAATATGGATGAACCATGTGTGTACAAGAAGACTAGTGGGAGTGCCGTTGTCTTCTTAATATTGTATGTAGATGACATACTAATCATTGGAAATGATATTCTAATGTTACAATCGGTCAAGACTTGGCTATCAAAAAGCTTTTCCACGAAAGACTTGGGAGAAGCATCCTATATACTTGGTATAAAGATCTATAGGGATAGATCTAAAAGGATGCTAGGCTTGTCCCAGTCTAAGTACATAGATCGTGTGCTGAAAAGATTCAGCATGGAAGGAAGTAAAAGAGGTTACTTACCTATGAGTCATGGCATACGTATCTCTAAGAAGATGTCTCCTAAGACATCTGAAGAGAGGAATAGAATGAATTCTATTCCCTATGCTTCGGCAGTAGGATCAATTATGTATGCTATGCTATATACTAGGCCTGATGTTGCTTATGCCTTAGGCATAACAAGCAGATTCCAGGCTGATCCAGGAGAAAATCATTGGATAGTTGTGAAAAATATTCTTAAGTACTTAAGAAGGACTAAAGATATTTTTCTAGTTTATGGAGGATCTGAGTTGAAACTAGAACGATTTTCTGATTCTAGTTTTCAATCAGATCCAGATGATAGCAAGTCCACTTCAGGATATGTCTTTACCCTAAATGGTGGTGCAGTGAGCTGGAAGAGTTCCAAGCAGCAAACTGTAGCTGACTCAACTACTGAGGCAGAATACATCGCTGTAAGTGAAGCCGCTAAGGAAGCTGTCTGGATGAAGAAGTTCATCGCTAAGTTGGAAGTAGTTCCTGAGATTGCTGGACCAGTTTCAGTTTATTGTGACAACACTGGAGCTGTTGCTCAAGCAAAGGAACCAAGATCTCATCACAAATTCAAGCACATTCTAAGACGTTTCTACCTCGTTTGAGAGATCGTCGAGAGACAAGACATAGTCATTGAACGAGTAGACACAAAGAACAATTTAGCAGACCCGTTCACTAAAGCTCTACCACAACAGCAGTTCGATCGCCACCTCGATTGTATGGGGATAAAATATAAGAGCGATTGGCTTTAGTGCAAGTGGGAGATTGAAAGAGTAGATGCCCTACAAGCCAATCGCAATATGTATTGCGAAAGGTTTTTTCTTTTGATTTGTCCAAATCATGTACATGACATTTAAATATGAATAAAGGCGTTATGTTTTATCATATGCTGTTGATTATATTTATGATAAACTCCTGAGATTAGGGCAATGGTTTTAAGACTATGATGAGATCATACTAGTGAGACTTAAAATTCTAAAATCCTAATCTTAAATATTTCCAGTCATTGGTACATTGAGTCGGGAATCAATGATTACCGGAAAGACTGGCATGTCTTATGTATGCTCGATGCAGAGGATGATTGATCTCACAATCATTTGTGTGGAGACACTAATACAAAGATGTGGGTGCTCATTAGAGGAATGAGTTCACTGAATTGACCTACAAAGAGAAATCTTATGAAGTCTTACTTACATGTCAAAAGATGATTCTCTTAGTGGGAGTTGTGCAACTAATCCTATGACCTGAGATCACCATGGTATCTTGTGCACATGAACCCATATTTTGGTTTACACTCATTCATGACAATAAGTTATGTACGAGGTCTTCTAGATATGGTGAATTGTGTACGAAGATTATGAGTAGGTCAACAAGGAATTAATCACTTCTAGTAAGAGAAGATAGCATTCTATTTATTCTAATCATATGATAATTCAGGAAGCCTTTGATCAAAGCAGAATGAAAATTAGAAAGAGTTTCTAATATTTCATTATTTGAATTATCATTAAAAGATAGAGAAAAATATGAATATGAAATTGAGTTTGACATATATTCATACTCATATACATATTTGGGATGCAGTTTGATTAAAGGATTGAATTGCATGGTAACTTGCCACTGAAGGGTATTTTTAACTAAATTCCATATTTTCCGGATAGACATGACACGTTGCTAGACGTCAATCTTGTTTTATAGGTTTGATCAAATTAAAGAGTTTAATTCGATCACCAATTAGAAAGGATTCTAATTGTTAAGTTCGGGTTCGCACAGTTTGGACTTAAATCGATTAGAAGAGTTCTAATCAAGTTGGGTCAACTCGCACTCACACCTATTGCTGGCTAAGTATGGAACCCAATGGGTCACACACAAAGAAACTTATCAAGGGTCTAATTGGATTAGATCATGTTTGCAAGATAAACATCCTAGCAGGTGTTGCAAACCTTAGCTCCTAATTCGAATTGGATTCGAATCTGATTCGAATTGGATTCGAATCTGATTCTTAATTGATCTAATTTGATTAGATCATATTCTAATATGGGTTAGCCAAGAGTTGGCACCTAATTGGCTTGGTTTGAGTCTAATTGGATTAGATTTAATAAATCATTCAATCTAGATCGTTAGATCTTGATCTACCGTTGGATGAAGACATAATGGAGAGTTGGTTTAACCTAATTGGATTGGGTTAGAGGATGGCTACCATAATTGACCATTGGATCTTAATCCCACCATTGGATGAAGACATAATGGGTCAAGTGAATGGCGCCTTGCATTGGAGCCCTTGGATCATCATCATGAAAGATCAAGAGGTGAGGCGTGATGGACATGTGATTAGCATGTGATGTTGACTTGGTCAAAATATGGCACCACATGAAAGGACATATCATTTGATACACCTCCTCACTTGATCTGCACCTCCTCTTATTTGATATGGCCCTTTAGATAATGCCCTTTCATGAGAGAATGTGTGGATGGGATGCATCCCTTGGAGATGCATCCCTACACCTATTATAAATAGGTTAGCACTCCATGGGTTTCATCATTCCAATTCCACCCCACTCCTCTCTTCTTTCTTTCTTACATTAGTTTCTTTCTTTCTAGCATTGCTTCTAGTGTGTCCTAAGCCAAGACAAGGTGGTCTTCTTTAGGACAAAAAGGATTAGAAGTGATTTTAGAAGGCTAAAGAAAAATAGAAAGGAAGGAAAGCAAGCCATTAGAGTTCTTTAGAAGAATTCTGCATTAAGGATCAAAAGTCTTTGGAGCTAAAGTCTTGATCAAGTTTTCGTGTGGATCACCATTGGAGGGCGGACACTTGGACGCCTCGTGGAGATTGTACACTTTGGATTAGCGTTTGAGGTATTCTACTAATTCTGCATTTATTTTATATCATTTGATTGTAATCATTAAGATGATCTAGGCTTAAAAGGGTTTCATGCATAGGAACTTTATTAAGAAATTTTTAAAATTCCTAGCGTCCGCTGCGCATTATAACATGCTAAAACCCTTCAGTTTATACCATACAAGTCAACCAAGATGTATGTTCTGGTTCTTTGTAGTACTGAAAATAATTCAGGTAACAATGTATTAAATCTTGACCTAATGAGTGGTTTGGTCTTTTGCGCCAACATCATGACATCATTTGGGAGTAGGGGGTTAGCTCTAATTGGAATGGTTAGATGCAAGTAAGGTTTGCAATCTCGGTATTAGAATCTGTGCTAATGTCAAGCTTTTATGGTGTTGGTACATCCAGTTTGGAGATCGATTCAGTATACATAGACTCGGCAAGCTTTTTTTATCGAGTCTTGGTTCAGTACCAATATGTTATTCTATGCCCAGTATGAGACGCGATGCACACCAGTGGTGAACTTTGGATGCTAGTGGTTTAGGTAAGTCTAATTTGATCCATGGTGGGGCAAGATTCTAGTCTAAGAGCCTAATCATCAATTAGATTGCATATGGATCTCACAAAATCGTATCAACCCAGTTGGACTCCATAGATCCATGTCCAACCCAACAACAATTAATTCAATATCCACATCGAGTTCCAAAACTGAGACCCACCAAAACCAAATTTTAGGGAGCCTAATCTGACCAAGATAAGTGACGAGTTGGACCTAAGTCTAGATCTTATAGTCCAAAAGATAGTTTGCTTGGATTAGGGTCAAGCTGGTCTGGTTTCAACCTACTTGCAAGCCAAGAAGTGGCTCATTTCCACCCACTCTGGGCTCACCAAACAGAAATTGGAAAAGAAGTAGAGTGAGAAAAACGTTTCCCGCTTCGTACAGTGGATATGGTTAGTGATTGGTACTGTGGTCAATCTCGGTCAAGAAGAGGATGAATAATTTTTAGGATGATTTCTTAGATGTGACATATGACATACAATATCAACATATTGACTGAGAGTAAAAAAAAATTGGTCATCCAATAAAGCCAAGACATTTTGATTAAAAGGTTTCCTTGAACGGTGATTCGAAACCGTATGATATATTGTAATGGAGAGAGAGAAAAAATCTTCTGTTACTTTTTGATTAAAAGGTTTCTTTGAACTGGGATTAGAAATCCGATGACAAGATAAAAATCTTAAGCAATAATTAGTATTGTATCAAGCCGATATATCACATATATCACATATCAGTTTCAATCAAGCAGGGCAACAAGAACTCATAAACCGAGCATATGTATCTTTTTGACTTTTTTATTTTGGGTAATGTGATTTTACTGTGTATAGCAAATTTCTAGCAGGGACGAAAACTGTGGCAACCAGTAGCTAATCAACATGTACATATAATTTAACATTCGAGAATAGCACAGGTATTCAAATCTTGAGGAATGCCAACCAGCTGAGCCAAAACTGATTTGGCACTAATCATGCATTATTGAGCAAGACTTAGAGGCATGCGAAAGACTTTAATGTGCAGTAAAATTCTTAATGAGTTGGAGTGCTGGACAACCCACTTCTCCTAAATTTCTTGTTAATAGAGTTAAATAAATTTGTGATCATTTGTGTGCATCAAAAGCTGTGCTTGAAGGGATATTCCTGTAGAATTATAGAGCATGGGCCATGCACCAATTCAACAGGAGAAAAACTTCATGCTACGTAATAAGAAATTTACATTGAGAGAGAGAGAGAGAGAGAGAGAGAGAGAGAGAGAGAGAGTACCCTGCACAGCAACATGAATGTCTTATCTCTTAGCCCACTGCCCAATCTCTTATCTGCTTGGAGCCGACGGGCACCTAACATGACTCCTGGTGATGCCACCAAGCCTACAGAGCAATCTTTGAACATCTTCAGTTCGGCGCCAATCACATGATCCACATCCAAGAACTCCTTCAGGAAGGGCTCAACCATGATCGTGGGGATACAAGTAACCACAAATTTCTTCCCCTCATAGCTCGAGAAAACCTGATATGCTCTCTGCCTAAGGTCTTCCAAATAAAATCTGGGCAGGGTGGCCTTTGCCACAGCCTTCAGATCATCGACCCTAAGACCAGCCGTGGATACAAAGATCATCAGTTGAAGAGCCATCCTCTCAAGGCCGACGAGCTCGAGCAACCATAGGAGAGGGAAGACTAGGAGCAGTGTAAGAGCCCTGATGGGGCCACCAGCTTCAAGAGCAACAAGCATGAAGTAGGCAAAGAGTCTCCTTGAGATGAGGAGGGCACCCTCAAATTCGCAGGCAATGCTGCGCCTCTCTTCCCCTCCATGACAAGCAGTTGCCACAGGAGAGGACATAGGCATGTAGGAGTCCAAGAGTTTGGAGAATGGAGTCATGGTAACTGGTTTTGTAGGCATTTCATACAGAGGTAGAACGCATGCCTATTGTGAGTAGTTACCAAGTGCATCACAAAAAAAGGCTTAAGCCAAGCCACCCGTTCACGGCTACCGGACAGTAATCTAACATTATAAATAATAACAAGGCAAACCGTTGGGAAACGTGGCGTAAATGACCGAAACCCAGTAGGCATTGCAAAAATATCTAGTTTATCCGTGTAGTTTCCCTTCTCATTCATTCCCCTTAACAATATTATGTTTGTCTAAAACATACGATATTTGGCTTTCAACAGATATTACTACTCATTCAGCTTCCATTTCGCATGTCAGTGCTTCTAATTAAACAAAATAACCATGGCATGTCTTCTCTGTTAAGGTGGTTCCAGTTGAGCCTATGGTGGTTTTAAAGAAGGGGAAACTAATGGCCAGTTCATTTTTGACCGGTCTCTAACATTTGATCCCTGTTGACGGGTTGTTTAACAACTGGTCCAACCATATTTCAATATTCCATTATGAGACGAAAATAACCCCATCCTTACTAATCTCCCATCCCCACCAAAGAAGAGGAAGAAAAAGGGGGTCGGGCCGGCCGCGGCCGCTGCCGGCCACGGCCCGCCCCCTCCCGACCCTGGACCGTCGTCTCCCGAGCCCCCTTCTGCAGCCGCGCCACCAGAAATGCACCTGCCCCCGCCTCCGCCTCCACGGTGGAGAGGTGCCGAAAAAGAGGAAGAAGGGCGCCCTCCCGCGTCCTATGGCCATCGCCGGCCACGACCCGTCCTCCTCTCACGTCCGCCGTGGCCCGGCCCCTTTCTGGCACTATCGGCCTCGCGGAAAGAGAAGAATTCTCTACTGACTAGAGGCAGCCGCGGCCGCCGGTGGCGGCGGCTCGGCCCCCTTCCGCGGCCCTCTCTTGCGGCTGCCACGACCCAACCCCATTCCGGCGCCGGCAGCCTCGCGGGAGGAGAAATAATAAGAAAGAAGAAGGGAAGAAGACCAAAAAAAAAAAGAAAAAGAAAAAAAAAGAAGAAAAGAAAAGAAGAAAAAATAAATAAATAAATATTTATATATATATATATATGAATGAATGAATAAATAAATAAATAATATATTGTAATAAAATAAAATAATCATAAATAAATAAATAAAGTCGCTGTTGCCCAAAAAGACAACCCAAGAGGGGGGGTGAATTGGGTTTTAGGTAATTATTGCAAATAAAAACTTAATGAGTAACTAATTAAACCTTATTGCAAGTGGATTAATTAGTTTACTTTTTACAGTGAATGAAGGGAATGGAAGAGACAATGAAACAATCACAAACACAAGAGATTTTATAGTGGTTCGGAGCTAACCCTTGCTCCTACGTCCACTCCCCAAGCTTCACTTGGGAGTTCACTATAATCCCATGGATTACAGCCGGTTGTTTTACAAGCTCACAACCCAATTTGTTGTTTTACGAGATCACAACGAACTCGGTCGGTTTTCACTGGCTCACCGATTAGAACCACCCGATTGTTTTTCCGGGATTACAATCGAACCTTTACACCGTTGGTTTTAACTTTGGCTCAGCAACAAACCTCAACAATCTTAATTCAATCCCCTGATTGAATCAAGTAACAAGAAAACAGTTTTTTTAAAGAGTCTAGGGAAAGCTTCTTAAAAAGCAAATATGAACAATATAAATAATGTAGAGTTAGAAGCCCTCAAACAGATTTTGGAAGAGGACGTAGTGGCTTCTCGAACTCTGAGTCTCCTCTTTGAATGGACTGAAGATCTGATGTCAGAGGAGAGCCTTGAATGCGAAGGAAACCTTTGTTGGATGAAGTTCTATGCGTTCTTTCCTTCTTTCTCTTGTATTTACTCTTGAGAGCCTTTGGTAGGTGGAAATCCTTGTTTGTTTGAGTGGAATAGTTCTCTTAGTGTCTATTACTGTTCACTCTGGCTATTTAAGCAATCCTCATCGAAAACTAGCCGTTAGACACCTTTTTATGGTCGTTCTGCACAATCTGCAACTCCTGATAGTGTATCCGTTGGGATCGGAGTCGACTCGCTCGATCTGGAGTCGACTCGGCTGTTGCAGGAGTCGACTCATGCTTTACTGGAGACGACTCGCCCACTGTTCAAAATTTGAAATAAAGTGCTGTCCCGTTCTGGAGTCGACTCGGCCAAACTTGAAGTCGACACGCCAATATCCGGTGATGACTCTGCCTTCTGGAGACGACTCGTTTTTCAGGAATCCAAAGATCTTTCTTTCGGGTTTACTTCTTCGAGTCGACTCGGATTCTCTTGGAGTCGACTCGGCTCTCAGAGCCTTAAAAACTGGTCTTCTGTCTTTGGAGTTGAATTGCCTCGGAGTCGACTCGGACTTTGCTGGAGTCGACTCGGCTCTCAGAGACCAAAAAACTGCTCTTCTGTCGTTGGAGTTGAACTGCCTCGGAGTCGACTCGGACTTTGCTGGAGTCGACTCGGCTCTTAGAGCCTGAAAACAACTTCTATGTCTTTCTGTCTGTTACTCCTTGGAGTCGACTCGGAACTATCGGGGGTCGACTCGGCAACCATTGGAGTCGACTCGAATTCTTCAGGAGTCGACTCGGTAACAGGGTCTGAGATTCATCTTTCTGTCCTGCTCTATTCTCAGTCGGAGTCGACTCGCAGTGTGCCGGAGTCGACTCGAGCCTGTGCCAGAACATCTGAAATACTTGGAGTCGACTCGAAATTCTCCGGAGTCGACTCGAGCTTCAGACTTTGGTTCAAACTGAGTTCCAAACTTAGCCAAAATGTATTGAACCAAAGCTAGAGACACTTAAGCATAAATTCACAAATATTTGGCTGAAACACTAGATTGAATTCATTAGTATAACATCAGATATACTCAATTACTTTGAGCTCATCAAAATCAAATAGGGTTATAATCAATCACTCCATAGTCGCCATGACGGCTGCTGGCCGCGGTGCCTCCTCTCACGACCACCACGGCCTGGCCCCCTTCTAGCGCCACTGGCCTCATAGGAGGAGAAAATAGAAGAAAAGAAAATAAAATAAAAAAGAAAAGAAAAAAAGAAAATAAATAAATAAATACATATATATATGTGAATGACCGAATAAATAAATAAATAAATAAGATAATAATTAAATATATTGTAATGAAATAAATTAATAAATAAATAAATAAAAGCCACCGCCGGCCGCTGCTGCCGGCCTCCGTCGGGCCCCCTCCTGCGACCGCCATGGCTCAGTCCCCTTCTGGCACCACCAACATTATGAAAGGAGAAAATAGAAGAAAAGAAAAAGAAAAGAAAAGAAAAGAAAAGAAAATAATGAGTAAGTGGCAAATAATCTGATCTTTATGATATTGATAGGTACGGTGGATTTGTCACCATTGCAATTAGTTAAGTAAGCTTGGAACTCAATTCATATAGTCTCAAACACTGTTAACTCACCATTGCAATTAGGTTAGTAAGCTTGGTATATAGATAATATAGCATGGCATATATTTAAGTAACTTTGACACATAGTTAATCAATATTCGAACACTTAATCTAGCATGGCATACAGTTAAATCTTTTCGGTACATAGTTAAATAAGCTTGGAGCATACTTAATCTAAACTGGCATATAGTTAAATCATCTTGGAACACAGTTAAATCTTCTCTGCACACAGTTAAGTTAAGAAGGCTCAATGTTGCAAAAACTTTGAAATCAATTAACTCTTTTTTGAGCAGTTAACTCTTAACTGTGTGCAAAAAGATTTAACTGTGTGCAGAGAAGATTTAATTATGTACAGAGAAGACTTAACTGTGTTTCAAGATGATTTAACTGTATGCCAGGCTAGATTAAGTGTGTTCCAAGCTTATTTGACTGCGTGCCGAGAAGATTTAACTATATGTCAGACTAGATTAAGTATTCAAATATTGATTAACTGCGTGCCAAGCTTACTTAAATATGTGTCATGCTATATTACCTATATGCGAAGCTTACTAACCTAATTGCAATGGTGAGTTAACTATATTCGAGGCTATATGAATTGAGTTCCAAGCTTACTTAACTAATTGCAATGGTGACAAACTCACGGTACCTATCAATATCATAAAGATCAGCCATTCACTCATTCTTCTTTTTTTTCCTTCTATTTTCTCCTCCTGTGAGGCTGGCTGTGCCAGAAAGGGGTCGTGCCATGGCGCCGTGGGAGGGGGCCCGGCCACGGCCGGTGGCAGCCACGGTGGATCTTATTTATTGATTTATTTATTATTTTATTTCATTACAATATATTTATTTATTATCTTATTTATTTATTTATTTACTCATTCATTCATATATATATATATATATGTATATATTTATTTATTTTTCTTTTCTTTCTTCTTATCTTTTTTATTTTATTTTCTTTTCTTCTTTTTCTTTCCTTTTCTTCTTTTTTTTCTTTTCTTCTTTCTTTTTTTTTCTTCTACTTTCTCCTCCCATGAGGTCGGTGGCGCCAGAAGGGGGCCGGTCCATGGCGGCCGCAAGAGGAGGCCCGGACGCGGACAGTGGCGGCCGCAACAGTTTTATTTATTTATTTATAATTATTTTATTTCATTATAATATATTATTTACTTTTTTATTTATTCGTTCATTCATATATATATATATAAAATAATTATTTATGCATTTATTTATTTTTCTTTTCTTTTATTTTCTTCTTCTTTTTTTCTTTTCTTTTCTTCTTTTTCTTTCTTTTTCTTCTTTTCCTTCTTTTCTTTTTTTTTTTCTTCTCTCCTTGCCTTCTTCTTTCTTCTTTCTTCTCCTCCTGCGAGGCCGCCGGCGCTAGAAGGGGGCAGGCCGTGGCGGGCACAGGAGAGGACTGTGGAAGGGGGTCGGGCCACCATCGGCGGCTGTTGCGGTAGCCGCAGCTGGCCAACGAAAAATTCTTTTCCTCCCGCGAGGCCGGCGATGCTAGAAAGGGGCCGAGCCGCGGCGGACACGGAAGGAATGCAGGTTATGGCCGGCGACGGGTGCAGGACGCTGGAGGGCGCCCTTCTTCCTCTTCTTGGGCACCTCCCCACTGTGGGGGTGAGGGTGGGGGCGGGGGCATTCCCGGCAGCGCAACCGTGAGAGGGGGCTCGGGAGGGGGCAGACCGGGACCGGCTGTGCCCACGGGAGGGGGCTCGGGAGGGGGCGGGCCGTGGTCAGTGGCAGCCGCGGCTGGCCATTGCGACCGACTTGACCTTTTTCTTCTCTTTCTTCGGTGGGAATGGGAGATCAGGAGAGGCGGAGGTATTTTTGGTATTTTTTTTAAATAAAAAGGGCTCAAAGATTGGGAATTAAATTTAATAAAGTTATTGGACCGAAGATTTTAGGACAACGGAGACTTTTTATTATACCAGAGTCTTTTGGAGGGTGGGACATTAATTTCCTCTTTAAAGAATTAGTATGCTCATCCATCCCTTTGCTTCACTAAAGCCATGCAAGCATGAGTTGTTTTCAGGTTTTGATTGGACCAAGTCATCCAGTTTGAGCATGACCAATAACTGTAGCAAGTGACTGTGTGATAAACACGTGTTAAACAAGAAAAGCTGGTCTTAATCATGTAGGTTTCATACCTTAATTACACATCATGGAAATTGTGACAATTTGTCAGGAGAAAACATGTAAATCCTGTTTATGAAACAGTCATAAAGACTCTACAGGACAAAATCGACCTCAGATCAGAGCGTCTTGTGATCGACTTGTTATGAATTCTCTCTCTTCTATCATGGATAGAATTTAGAGTGGTTGGTCCATGGGCATTACTTAAAAGCTAAGCCAAGCCAAGCCAAGCGAAGCCAAGCCAGGTTCTAAAGCCTTCACACCTATCTTGTGAGAGAGCAGCACACCAATTAGGCCACCTGCCACGGTAAAATTCACAGTTTAATATCCTCATCATAAGTAAAGCTTTACTCAAAAAGAGACAGTTTCCAACTGTGTCGCCCATTACGTGTCTGGCAGCTGTTAATTGATTCCCATCATTTTGCTATCTTCAGCAATGCGGGATTAAGTCTTCATATCAACAATAGAGGCATGCTATATCAATTCATGAAGGCATCTGTAAATAGAGTGCAACACCACTACTATACACGTACCCTTGTTGTGGGCACTGTTGAAGAGTAGAAGATGGAAGAAATTCTTGGAAGACAAAGTACCAGTGAGAAAGAAGAGAGATTAGAAGATGCATAATGTTTCGGAAACACACCCTACACTACAAGAAAAACTATCTTTCCCAACTTTTATCTGCCGACGCTAAGTAGAAGCGTTGGTAATTTTTTAGGAAGTCTGGCTTCCGCCGACGCTTATAAGCGTCGTCGCACCCTGTAGCTTGGGCCGACGCTTTTAAGCGTCGGCGGAAGCAAAAATCCTTTTTTTTTTTTCCCTCCCAACGACGCTTTAGAAAGCGTCGTCGGAGGCCATTATCCCCCCCTCCCCTCCTCCCGATCCCTAACCCATCCAGCCGCCCCCCTCCCCTTCTCTCTCCGCCGCTGGCCCCCTCCCCCCTCCTCTCTACAAATCCCCTCCCCTCTCCCGATCCCTCAAACCCCCTCCCTTACAAATCTCTAACCCCCTCCCGATTCTTGATTAGGTTCCTTCCAAGAAGCGAGAGAGAGAGAAAGAGAGCGGCCACCCAGGCCCCCGATCCCTCTTCTCCGGCGTCGATGGAGTTCGATGGAGCTCCTCCCTCTTCTCCGGCGTCGGCTTCATGCCTTCTCAGGCCACCCAAGCCCCCGATCCCTCCTCCTTCTCCCCCGCCAAGGTACCAATCGCCTCTCTCTCTCTCTCTCTCTCTGTAGGAAGTCGAAGTGGGAGAAGAAGCAGCAGCAGCAGCAACAGGGCGGGGAAGAGATGGGAAGAAGAGTCTCATTAATTATGCGACCACTTCCTCAGTTCACTAACAATCTACATGAAGATCCCACACATATCCATCAGTAGGTCAAATTCTGTAGAATTAATTCTTCTCTCTCTCGGAGAAAAAAAATGGGTGGAATCAATCGACGAATGTTTATTAATTCCCCCGATCGATGAAAATCAATTGGTTAATTAATTAATGGTTTCATGAGGTTGATATAATCTTTTGGTACATGATGATCTAGAATGACATCGGATCGAGGATGCAAGAAAAAAGGAATGCATCAGGGGAAAGAGTGCAGGCCGCTGCTTTTCTTCGAGGGTCCACTGCCCCTTCACTACAGCCGCTGCTTTTCTTCACAGGCGGGCACTTGCTGTTCATCTCGACTCTTCCCCTGCACGATCTGTTATCGCCTGTCACGCACGAGAGCTCGTCAGGAGGCCCGAAAGCCATGAGAGGCTCGACATTGAGAACCATGGAGGACTGGCTGGGACCCGGCCCCGTGCGGCCGCTGAGGCTTCTCTGCGGATAGCCTAATGATACACCGGCCCTGCCCTGGAGGCCCTCGACGGGCATCCCGGTCTGGAGGCCGGGTGGTGGTGACGACAAGGCCTTGAGGTCGAAGCCGGAAGGGTACCCGTCTGCCACTGCCAAGACATGATCAAAAGCATCGTCAAAATGGTGGAAATCTTGAAGCCCAACTGGGAACACCCCAGATTCGAATGGAACCAAAAGCGGCGGACAATCCAGAAGCGGCAGAGGCGGAGATGGCGGGGATCATGAGGAGGCGACGGCGGCCACGGCGATGGCTTTGGCGGCGGTTTTCTTGGGTATTTTTATATTTTTTTTCTGTAAAAAAAATTTATGACGACGCTTTAAAGCGTCGCTAATTGAAGGAATTTTAGCGACGCTTAAAAGCGTCGCTAAAAATAACTTTAGCGACGCTTAAAAGCGTCGCTAAAAATAACTTTAGCGACGCTTTTCAAATGCGTCAGCAATTTTTTTCCACTCTGACATAGCCGACGCTTTGGTGACGCTTTGAAAAGCGTCGGGAAGAAAATTACCGACGCTTATAAGCGTCGGTAAAAGCCTCAAAAAGCATCGCCAAAGCTCCTTTTTCTTGTAGTGCTATGTGAAGCATCACCACATCTGCCAACATTTCATCAGGATTTACACAACAAATATTTCCCTGGCTGGAGCATGCTGATGGATAACACGTTGACTTGCCATGCCACGGGTAGCCTTTCCCAAGAGAAGGCTAGGATTACTCTTCTTCTTTAAGAAGTGAATATAGGATGAACAAGGTAGGGAGGGTCAATTAGCTAGGCCAGGATCAACCTTCATCTCATTGGTTGAAATGTCCTGACTTCAAGACTTTATAATGGACCCCAAAATTCAAACATTTTTCTTAAATTTTGACACATGCATGCAGGCGTAGCCAGAGTAAAGCAGAATAAGTGGGTTGGTGGCTTTGGTTGGCCTCCAGCTATTGACGAGATGCAAATCTTGAGGGTTGTAGATACACGGAAAAGAAAACTTAGAGGCAGTGAAAAGAACGAGATGAGGTACACCATACTGAAGGTGTTTGTTGTAGATACACGCATACACGGTTCTGTTCATCGCATGAATGTATTTTAAAACCGTTCGTAGATAGATTAAGATTAAAACTTTAGAGGGAAAAGATCGTATCTTTACCTTGTGTGGATAGATCTTCACCGCAATCTAATGATCGTGTTAATCTTGAAAGGCTAGCTTGAAGCCGCACACATGTCCGGCCTCTATAGATATCCATACGAGAAAGAGAACCGATCCAAGTGCCTAGATCTTACCGGGGTGCTAGATTCCTTGCAGAGATTACTTTTGATGGTTGAATTTCTCTTGAACAATCAACTCTTGATTGCTCTCAAGAGGAAGAAGAAGGAGAGAGGGAAGAAGAGGAGGCCACGCCCAAGAGAAAAAGTGAGAGAGAGTTCGGCCGTAAGAGAAGAAAAATATGAGGCCTACGACCCCTTTTTTTTCTTTCTCCTTTCAACGGTCTAGATTTGCCCCCAAAGCCCCCTGGGAATTCCTCTCACGCACTCCCCCAAAAAAAATCCATAAATAAATAAAATAAATGAGGGGCACACGCCCCTCCTTTTATTTTTGCGTGAATCCTCCTCCAAGGAGGATTAAGTGGCCTAATCCACTCATGACTCAATCACGGGCTCTAGAACTCTTAATCCTTATCTAATAAGGAGTTCTATTGCAATTAGAATTCTTCATCCTTATCTAATAAGAAGTCCTATTGCAATTAGGATTCTTCAATTAAGATTTTCAGTTCTAACTAATTAGAACTCTAGGAGTCCTACTCCAAGTAGGACTCTTGTAATTTGCAGTCCTAATCTAATTAGGACTCTACGAGTCCTACTCCAAGCAGAACCCTTAAACCTTCTAATAAGGTCAAGCCCAATTTAATTAAGTCTAATTGATTTAATCAAATTGCACTTCAATTGCAATTATTCCTTTTTCAACTCATTAACTTTTAGTGGGTTAAACCAATTATCAATCAAATTGACAATCATAAACTATTGTAATTCCAAATCACAATCCAACCATCGAATCGGTCAAAACCTCTAATGTGTGTGACCCCATAGGTTCTATTCTGTGTGGTAGTGAGACATATTGTGATTCTTATCATAATATCATTGAAAACTTCTTTCAATGGATTGGAACAATTCTAACTCATCTCACCAAGGATCATTGACCATCAAGATAATTTCTCTGAGTCTCACATCCACCAGTGAGACCTAGCAGCATATAGTGGCAACCCAGCAGAATGGAATGAATGAACCTCTAGGTGCAGTTATTGTATGATACAGTTCTTCTATCGTAGATCCCTACAAGATGGAGGTCATGGATAACTCATCAAACCCCATTGTCTGTCATATGTCAAGATTTATTCGACTTTAGTTCGAGAGTGGAAAACTCCTTTCTCACTTTGCATACTGCCCCGGCCGAGTGATAAGTGCTAAAGAATGTATAAATTAATCTATTTTACATAGCACTTATTATTATTTTTATGCACATACTTTAAATTTAAACATGAGAAAATATGTTCCCCTTCATCATTGCATTATAATAAATTATTAAAGGCAATTCGAGTTTGATTGAATTATTTAGAGCCTAATGTATGTAGGTCGAGTCAAACTCAATTGGATGATGCCTAAAGCCACACTGCACCATTTCATAAGTCCACAACCAATCAGAGTCAACTTTACATCTTCCGGAGTCGACTCCAAAAGCTCTCCTCCAAGACCCAGTGCATCCCATCCCAGCCTTCCTTTTCTTCACGCATTCATCCATCAGAACAAGACTCTTTCTTTCCACGTGCCCAAACTTCCCCTGTTTTAGCCTCTGTTGCCCAAGATGACAACCCAAGAGGGGGGGGGGGGGTGAATTGGGTTTTCTAAAAATTATGTTTTCTAATTTTTGCTTTGAATTGAATGCAGCGGGATGATAAGATGCTACTTACTTAAGCTCTAGGCAATTACAAGTAAAGTTGTGGAAAATTAAGCTAGAGAATCGTACTATGGCTTTAGGGTGCAATTGATCTAAAATTAATTTATAGTTGTATGATCAATTTTAATCTATATGAATGGTAGGAATGGAGTGGAAGCTAAGCAACAAACCTTACACTGTTGGTTTTTTCTGTGGCTCACTAACAAACCTTATACTGTTGGTTTTTCCTTTGGCTCACTAACAAACCTTAACCCCTTGATTCAATCCCTTGATTGAATTAAGTTACAAGATATTAGAACAAGAGTTTAAAACAAATCAAAGCTTCTTAAACAAGCAGATATAACAATGTAAACAAATAGAGTAAAGAGAAGCCCTCAAACAAGTTTTGTAGATGAGGAAACTCGGCTTCTTCTTTACTTGACCCTCTTCTAATTTCGCACGAGGTAGAAGATCACTGAGGCAGCACACAATTAGAGATGAAGCTTTGGGATTCACTCGGATGCTCTTCTTTTCTCTCTTTTGCTTTAAATGGCCCTTTTGTGCTTTTGGGAGGTTTCTCTTGAAATCTCTTTGAATCTCTTCCCTATGTGTTCTCTTCCACTTCCTTAACTTCTTCCCTAGCTCTCTTATTGATTTTATAGCTTTGGATGGCGTGGGAACAAAGATCTAGCCGTTAGAGACAAAAATAGAGCCGTTATGACCCGTCTGCACATTCTGACAATGTATCCGTTGGGATCGGAGTTGGCTCACGCGATCTGGAGTCGACTCGGTTGTTACTGGAGTCAACTCGTGCTTCACTGGAGATGACTTGGCCACTATTCCAAATTTGAATTAAAGTGCATGTCTTGTCCTGGGGTCGACTCGGGCTCAACTAGAGTTGACTCGCCAACAGCTGGAGACGACTCAGAAACTTAGGAGTCGGCTCGTTCGCAGGGTTACAGAAACCCAACTTTCTGTATTTCTCTCATGAGTCGACTCGGCCAAACTAGGAGTCGACTCGGATAACTTAGGGGACAACTCTGAAACATCTGGAGTCGACTCGTTCACAGGGTCTCCGAAACTGATTCTCTGCCTTTCAGACTGTTTTTCTCTAGGAGTCGACTCGCCAAGCATCGGAGTCGACTCGCGACCTTTTGGAGTCGACTCGCTAATAGGGTCTCAATTCCATCATTCTATCTTTCTGTCTTTTCTGCGGGAGTCGGCTCGTGAATAGTAGGAGTCGATTCGAGCATTGTTCCTTGAAACTTTAGAGTGCCAGAGTCGACTCTGAACTTCCAAGAGTCGACTCGAGGACTGTTCTTTTGAATTTTTTTTGGAGTTTGCTCTCCTAACTTGAATCCTTTGAACTTGAACCTTGGGCCAATGAAGTGTGGCTTTCTTCCAACTTTTCTTGAGAGCTTTTGAGACCTTCTTGTATTTTTCCAACTTGCTATGTTCCTTGCAAAATAAATTATATTTCTTCTTGCAACACAAACATTAGTAATTATACTTCAAGGCTTTATGATCATCAAAATCAATCTTTAATCAATCTTTGGGTCATCAATCTCCTCCTTTTTGATGATGACAAAACTTGGAGTATGTGCAATATAAGATATATTGTGCTCTAGAACTAATGCATAGCTAAGTTGCATAGAGTAGAAAACATATATCTTGAAAATATACTTCATGACAATGCTTTAGATTTAATCAACTTAACATAATCAACACATAAAGCATTATGAGCATATACTCAGTTATTTCTTCCCCTTTTTGACAACATCAAAAAGGTTGCAAGATAATGAAACATTAAGCACAAAGATAATGACACTCAAATATTTCTTTTTCTTATTGTACTCTGATTTTTAGTTAATGCATGTCAAATTATTGCAAGAATATGAATCATGTAACTCAAGTCAATAATGTCAGAATAAGATTAATTAGCATAGATCAGAGCCAATTAAGACAATTTCAGAGCAAATTATAATGAGAGCACATCGAATGTGATTCCAAAGATAGTTTTCAAATCAAGTGTAGGTGGAATCTTTTTCAAATTAATTTAAGAAGTATCAAGAATGACATTCAAAGAAAGCACGAATGGAAATCTATTTTTTTTTTTGAAAGCTCTTTAATAACAAGTATGAAAGTTTGTTCATTTAAGATCTTTTGCACGAATGATGTTATATTTTTTTTTACTCTAAAAATTAATTAAATTGCTCTCATGTTGGATCATTAATTCTTAATGGCTTCAAAGTTCTTGTATGATAATAAAAGCATTCGGGCACAAATACAAAAACATGAATTCATGCACTTTATGATAAATCTTAGAGCATACATAATATTTAAAGCTTTGAAAGTTCTTTTAGAGCTCTTTGAAAGACTTTCTTTTATTCCTTTAAAAAGAAGCACATTTTGATACATATAAAAATGAATTGGCACAAAATTGAAGTTCTAAAGAACAAGCCAAGAAGAACTCATTAGTGAATTCCAAAATAGATTTTCTAATAAAGACAGATGGAATTCGTATTCAAATAATTTTCAGAACAGCTGATTTGCCGATTAGGTGCATTTTAAAATTTATAGATCTATTATATGTAGCAGCTACTTTTAAATTTATGTTCATAAGAGATACTCAAGAAAATTCAACACATTATTCTCCCCCTTAATTGATCATTCTATTTTTAATCATTCTTTTCTTTTTGTTGAATTTCAGATTTTAATGATAAGCATGAATAAAACTGAAATTCTATGATATCAAGAATGTAAAGTGATCTAGAGTTTTTCCAAATTTATAGCAATCACTCTTTTTCATCTTTCAAGAACAAGTTATGCTTCCTCTTAATCTTTGAGAAAATGTACTGAAATATTAATCAGAAAATAATTCATTTGAAGCTCAATTTCTTTCAAAAGCAATTACATTTTCTTTCTTTTAAGAGTTATTTGAGTGAGCTGAAATGTTTCTAGCTTCAAGATCATTCACTCTTTTAAAATAGCTTTTTCTTTTAGTGATGGAAGCAACAATCATGCAGAAAGGCATATAGAAGATCATTTAAATGAATGTTTATAGAATTTAACTTCTTACTCATAGATTCACAGCAATGTGTATATGAAACACAATAATTATTCTTAGCATCAAAATGAAATCGTATATTTAGAAACATTTGTTTGCAATCTAGATCATTGAAAGACACATCATTTAGACCAATATTAATACACTTTAAAGATAAGAAATGATATGTTTCAGATGCGTATCAGAGCAATCAACCAAAACATCAAAATTAATTTTGTTTTTTTTAAAGTTATAATTTTCATCTAGGAATCATATTGAGTTATTCTCCTGAATGATGCAATTTTTGAAGCATATAACTAAAGTTACAAAGATGCAATGATATAAGCATTTTTTAATTAAGTTTAAGCTTTTATACAAAATCAGATTCTGAATTTTATAAGAATTTTCAGGAAAACTTTAAAATTATAATTTGAGATATGTATCTTCTACATTGTAGCTCATCTTAAATCACTAAGATTGAAAACACATATTTCAATAACATTAGAGCATATTCAGAATCTTTATGTTTAATATTGAGTTTTGATACAAATTGGAGGATATTTTAACGAGTATTAGAACATTATGTAACAAAGTTAGGCAAGTAGAAAGATAGTTCAAGATCAATTTATTTTGCCTAAATAGAAATATCCTTCTCTTCTTCTTTTTATAAATCTATTTAACTTTCAGATTTCAAAGATGATCGTGAACGATAAATCTGAAGTTTCTTTTTAATAATACCAAAAAAAAATTTATGTAGTATTTCAAACATTCAATTAAATTATCCAAGCATGTAGCATCACAAAGTCTTAAGGTGTATTTTCAAGTGATTAAAACTTGACTTGATTTTTCTTATATACTTTCATTTAGTTTGTCATTCATTTCCTCATTTTTTTAATTTCTTTCCTTAACCAATTAATGAACATTTTGATTTTATTTTTCGTTTTTACTTTCTTATGCTTCATACTCTATTTGCTCCCTATCTGGTGGAGTTGGAAGGGGCACGAGGTACTACCACTAGCCTTCCTCTTGTGCCGTCCCTAATATACCCTACACCAAATAGTTGGGTCAAATAGTGCCGAGGTACTACCACTAGCCTCCCCATTGGCACCATCCCTATGATGAACAATATAGAAAGGTTAAAATGTTCACTTCAAACTCTCCCTATTTAAGTGTAATTAATTATGAATTTTATCCCTTCCAAAAGAATGCTCACACAAGTCTCACAAATGTACCGAATATATTTTGCTTGTTTTGCTTTTCCTTAAGATTGGAGTATTTGCCTTTACTTAGATTTTACTTTTCTTAAATAATGTTCATTTTTTTTCTTTATCTCTCTCTTTTTATTATTCTCAAGTAATTTACATGAAAGAGCAGAATAAAGAAATAATCTTATGTATCATATAGATGTATATCATGCAAACAATATTTTCATTATGCTCAAGAATTCATAACTTCTCACAAGTTATTTTGAATCAAAATTTTAAGCATAAACTTGTGTATTTCATGGTTATGACATAGGCAAAGATATATTTTAGTTTGGGCAAATCATGAAACAATTTCTAAAAGCGTAAGTCAATCAATACATATATAGACATGATATCAAGAAATTAATAATTAAAGACTTTAATCATGCCATAATAAGATTTAAGTTATTGATTTTGCTCAGCTAATTTATGAGAGAGGTATCTAAAACAACGGATTCATTCTGCATTCTTCAGGTCAAATACCTACTAGATTTCTTATATGTAAACTTTTGGCTGAAGAAGGCCCTCTCTCTTGTTTGCATGTGAATGTTTATTATATCTTACGTGGAGGTATCCTTCAAGTTAAAATCTTTCATTTTCTTGCTCAAGGATCCTGCAAAATCCTTTTCTTTCTTGAAAGAAAGTCATTAGTTTCTTTAAGATACAAATCATTCATCCAACATATTTCTTAACTAGATGACTCAACATAAGATATGACAATAATTGAATGTTGAGTCACTTTACTCAAGAGATTGCCTAAATATAAGCAAGCACATGTCACTTGAACTAAAGAGATAGTTTCATTAAGCAAGATGGTTCAAGGATAAGCATGTGAGGCAATAGGAAGATTCATCAAGGTCAAATCAATTTCTTGTTTTCAGAATCAATTTAGTTTAGATTCTATTTGCTTAAGATAATTATCAATAAGACAAGCTAGCTAAGTTTTAATCAAATTATCTTAAACAGTGGTTTCTATAAAAATTTAGATTATGATTCATTTGTTATCAATAAAATATGATTCATTAGAGTTAGATTGAAGTCTTGCACAAGGGCACATAATGAGCATACAATCTGGTCTACTAGCTGTATGATAAAATAATTATTGATGACCCAAAGATTGATTCATAGATTGATTTTGATGATCACAAAACCTTGAAGTATAGATACTAATGTTTATGTTGCAAGGAGAAAGATATTTATTTTGCAAGGAACATAGCAAGTTGGAAGAACACAAGAAGGCCTCCAAAGCTCTCAAGTTGGAAGAAAGCTACAATTTATTGGTCCAAAGTTTAAAGTTCAAAGGATTCAAATTGGAGGAGTAAAATCAAAGGAAAAATTCAAAAGAACAGTCTTCGAGTCGACTCCAGTGGAATTCGAGTCGACTCCGGAGAAGTATGAGTCGACTCCGGAGAAGTATGAGTCGACTCCTAGGAGTCACAGGCAGAAAAGTCAGAGAGTAGTTTTCGGGTCTGAGATTCGAGTCGACTCCAGTGGCACACGAGTCGACTCCAATGATTGGCAAGTCGACTCCAAAGAAAGCATGAGTCGACTCTAAGCGGAACACAAAGAAAAAGTCAGAGAGCATTTTTGGGACTCTGAGATTCGAGTCGACTCCCGCATTGCACGAGTCGACTCCGAAACTCCGCGACCATCAATAGACAGAAGACCAAGTTACTGCCTCTGAGAGCCGAGTCGACTCCGAGGAAGTTCGAGTTGACTCCAAGACTGGACGAGCCAAAAGACAGAGGATCGGAAGTTCGGGCTCTGAGATTCGAGTCGACTCCCAGGACAGTCGAGTCGACTCGAGTGGATCAAATTCAAAATTGGATCCACGGACTTCAGTGGATGAGCCGACTCCGAAAATGCTAAGTCAGCTCCAGATGTTGGCGAGTCGACTCCGGGTTAAGGCGAGTCGACTCCCAGTCAAGGCATGCACTTTAATTCAAATTTGGAACAGTGGCCGAGTCGTCTCCAGTAAAGCACGAGCCGACTCCTGCAACAGGCGAGTCGACTCCTGATCGCGCGAGTCGACTCCGATCCCAACGGTAATATTGTCAGGAAGTGCAGATTGTGTCCAACGGCTCTATTTTTGTCTCTAACGGCTATATTCTTGTTTCCACGCCATCTAAAGCTATAAAAACAAGAAGAGAGCTAGGGGAGAACTCATGGAAGTGGGAGAGATCATCTAGGAAAGAGATCTCAAAGAGATTACAAAGAAAATCTCCCATAAGCACAAAAGGGCCATCCAAAACGAAATAGAGAGAAGAAGAGCATCCAAGTGAATCCGAAAGCTTCCTCTCCATCCGTGTGCTGCCTCGGGGATCCTCTACTTCATGCCAAATTAGAAGAGGATCAAGTAAAGAAGAAGCCGAGCTCCTCCATCTTCAAAACTCGTTTGAGGGCTTCTCTTTACTCTATTTGTTTATATTGTCATATTTGCTTGTTTAAGAAGCTTTGATTTGTTTTTATTCTTTATTTTAATATCTTGTAACTTGATTCAATCAAGGGATTGAATCAAGGGGTTAAAGGTTTGTTGGTGAGCCAAAGGGAAAATCAACGGTGTAAGGTATGTTGGTGAGCCAAAGGGAAAACCAACGGGATTAAGGTTTGTTGGTGAGCCAAAGGGAAAACCAACGGGGTTAAGGTTTGTTGGTGAGCCAAAGGGAAAAACCAACTGTGTAAGGTTTGTTGGTGAGCCAAAGGGAAAACCAACTGTGTAAGGTTTGTTGGTGAGCCAAAGGGAAAACCAACTGTGTTAGGTTTGTTGGTGAGCCGAGGGTAAAACCAGCGTGTAAGGGCTTGATTGTGATCCCGGAAAAACAATCGGAGTGGTTCTAGTCGGTGAGCCTGGAAAAACCGACCGAGTTCGTTGTGACCTTGTAAAACAACAAGTTGGGTTGTGAGCTTGTAAAACAACCGGGTGTAATCTGTAGGATTATAGTGAAATTCCCAAGAAGTCTTGGGGAGTGGATGTAGGTGCTGGGGTGCACCGAACCACTATATGTTTGTTGTGTTTGTAATGCTTCTGCTTATGGTCTAACTAACACACTCACTTACTTAGATAAACTGCTTGCTTAACTCTTATCTGGACATCCTTTAGTTGCAAGCATATTTAATCAAGTCACATTCTATACATCAAACTGTTGCTAAGTTTAACTTTCACTGCGCATATATACAACTTAGCATAATTAATCAAAAAGTACTAGAAGTAGTTTAAAAGTTTTAAAAGACCCAATTCACCCCCCCTCTTGGGTTGTATCTACTGGGCAACAAGTGGTATCAGAGCAGGTGCTCAAGATTAATTATTGATCTCACGATCAAGAGCCAAAGATCATGACAACTCAAATAGATAGTTTTCTAGGAGAGGGACAGTTAATTGATAGGCCTCCACTGTTTAATGGCATAGACTACACATATTGGAAAGCACGCATGCGCATTTTTATTCAATCACAAAACTATTATTTATGAAAAATCATAATAAATGACCTTCATACACTCTCTCAAACTATTAATGAAAAGGACTTAGCACAATTGAATGCTAATGCTATGAACATATTATATTGTGCTATTCATGAAACGAAGTTTAATGAAATTTCTGCATGCTTATCTGCTAAGGAGATCTGGGATACTTTAGAAACTTTTTATGATAAATCTCAGATTAGCTCACATGTGCTTCAATTGCGTACTAACAATGAGATTGCAGAATCCTCCACAGTAGCCGAGTCGACTCCCAGTTTGTCCGAGTCGACTCCTAGAGAAGAACAGTCTGAAAGGCAGAGACACAGTCTTGAAGACCCTGTGAACGAGTCGACTCCAAGTAGTTCCGAGTCGACTTCCAAGCTAGCCGAGTCGACTCCAATAAGGTCCGAGTCGACTCCGAGGCAAATCAGCTTCCTAAAGACAAAGAAAAAGAGGAAGCAAGAAGAAAGGAAGAAAGAGATAAAAAGGAAGAAAGCCTTGACCAAGAAAGAGTCAAGCCAGAAAATAAAAGTTAGGAGCAACAATGATGATATTAGCTCCAAGAAACTACAAGAGGTAACGGATTTGTGCTTTATGGCACAGGAAGACAAGGTAAAATCTGAATCTACTTTTACCTCAAATGATTTTCAAGACGAATTCTCTTATGATGAATTATTATATGCTTTTCATGAGTTGTATAGTGAATGTAGAAAATTAACTGTAAAGAATAAAAATCTTAAGAAACTAAATTCTGAAAATGAAAGCTTAAGGTCATTTTCAGAAGAATTGATTCAGAAAAATCATAGCTTAGTTAAAGAAAATCAAAACTTAAGTAAAGAAATTAAGCAATTAAAATCTTTTATTAACAAATTCACCGTAAGTTCAGAACGATTAAAAAAGATGTTTGAAAGCCAATATGTTACTTATGATAAATCAAAACTTGGCTTGACTTCTTTACTTAACAATAAATCTCTAGAGAAAAAGGTTATTAATTCACCAAACAAACCATTAAATAAGATAACTTATTTCAAAAACGAAAAGAATGGGCATAACAACTTTACCTATCGTTCTAACACAATTAAATCAAATGGTAAAGTTATTAATATTAAACAGATATGGGTTCCAAAAGGAACCATATGTCCTAACTCTCAAGGACCCAAGCAAGCTTGGGTACCCAAAATGAAAATATGAGGATGTAGACATAGGTGTGCCAAGATACCCATGGAACAAATAGAACTTTCATACAAATGGGTGTTCTAGATACATATCAAAAAATGAAACTTAAAACATACTTATAAAAAGTAATTTTAATGAAATCAGTAAACCTTGCATTTCATCATTATTTTTGCTTTAGTATTTGATTGAAATATGAATTGCAAGTATTGACCAATTTTGTGATATAGAAAATACTTTTGAAAATATAATCAAATCACTTCATTTTATAGTATACTTTACTCACTATTGGATAAGTTGCTAAAATGATTAATTAATTCATTAAAAATAACTCTATGAATCCTCTATATGCTTGATTAAGAATTTTTATCCATGGCATTATTTTTATTGATCATCAATATGATAATGGATACTTGGTATGTTTTTGAATATATGCACTATGAATACCAAGATTAAAGAAACCATCTTTAGCATACAAAATCAACTCATGCTAGTATGTACTTAATCTCAATAGACCTTGCCATTGGCTTACTTAAATTATCTTCTTAAAGGTCAAAGTTTTGCTATGCATGCTAACTTAGGAAACAACCAAAAATCATTTCTAAATCTAAAGATGTTGTTTCCATCTCTAAGTTTTCAAAAGCTTACATTGGATTTGTTCTTGGCAAATAAAACTGAAGTATTTTTCTGTATTTGCTAAATCTTGTAAAAGTGTTTCAAATGAAAAAGGTTTCCAAACTGTAAAGATAAAGAGTATCATGGCACAGTGTTGAAAACCAAAATCCTGATAAAAGTTATACAGAAAATAATATTAAATTCGATTATTTCAGCACCAAGAACACCTTAAGTAAAATAGGGTTAATAGAATTCTTGAAGAAATGAAAAAGACAATTGTGTATGATAGTCATCCTTAAAAGCTATCATCACTGTTTGTCATACATATGATTTCTATTAGATCTATTTTTGATGAAAACTCCTTTTGATCTTCAGAAAAATTGGAAATGAACCATTGCATATCTTTCATATTTTTCAGTCATACACGTTATGCTTGATATGATCTTATGAAAATAATGCCAAATCTGATAAAGATACTTCTATCCTTGGATATCATTCATCAAGCAATGCATATAGAACATTCATGAAAAATTCTAGTTGTAGAAGTATCAATTCATTTTATTCTTTATGAGACTAATGATTTATTATCAAAATACTAAAATCAAATTATATGGTTAATCTTTTACATATGCACTTAATGAAGAAAAATTGATGACTACTAAAAGACTAAATCAAGAAAAGAGAAAATAGATCTTGATAAAGATTCTTGCATGATTAGAAGTAAAGATCATCATTATCATGTGCTTGCTTCATGAGCTTTATATTCTGTCAAATGAATGTGTAGAATTCACTCCTATGTGGTTACTTCATTAAAAAGGAGATCTATGAAAAATAACCACCATATTTAAAAATACATATTACATATATGATAAAGCAATATGTGATTTAGAACAAGCATCAAAAGCATGATATATAAAAGCTTAAACAACCTTTTTTGATAGAAAGTAATAGTGATAAATCTATGAATTTGTGATATCTTATTTGCTCAAAGTATGCATTGATGACATCATTTTTGGTTCTACTAATGAAGAGTTATATTGCAAAGAGAGTTTGAAATACGTATGATGAATGAATTAACATCTTCTCTCAAACTCCAAATTAAGACAAACAGGAAAGGGGATCTTCATTGACCAACGTTAGTCCACAAGAAAACTCCTATAGAAGATTGGCGTGAAGAAGGTATATCTATAACCCCATCTTGTAGAAATTGTAAAGGATGAGCAAAGTAGATCTATTGTTTAAAGCTGTATTGAAGCATGATAGAATAATTATTTTATCATACAGCTAGTAGACCAGATTGTATGCTCATTATGTGACCTTGTGCAAGACTTCAATCTAACTTTAATTAATCATATTTTATTAATAACAAATACGTCATAATCTGAATTTTGATACAAACAAACGTTTAAGATAAGTTGATTAAAACTTAGTTAACACATCTTATTGATAATTATCTTAAGCAAATAGAATCTAAACTAAATTGATTTGACCTTGATAAATCTGTCTATTGCCTCACATGCTTGTCCTTGAACTATCTTGGTTAATGAATCTATCTCTTTAGTTCAAGTGATATGTGCTTGCTTATATTTAGGAAATCTCTTGAGTAAAGTGACTCAACATGCAACTATTGTCATATCTCATATTGAGTCATCTAATTAAAAATATATATATGTTGGATGAATGCTTTGTATCTTAAAGTAACTAATGACCTTCCTTCAAGAAAGAAAAATGAGAAATTTCAACTTGAAGGATATCTTCATGTAAGATACACTAAACATTCACATGCAAACAAGAGAGAGGATCTTCTTCAGCCAAAAGTTCACACATAAGAAATCTAGTTTGGCTTGAAGAACATATAATGAATAGGTAATTTTAGATACCTTTCTCACAAATTAATTGAACAAAGTCAATAACTTAAATCCTATTATGGCATGATTAAATTCTTTAATTATTAATTTTTGATATCATGTCTATATGTGTATTGACTGACTTATACTTTTAGAAATTGTTTCATGGTTTGCTCAATCTAAAATATTTCTATGGCTGTATCATAACCATGAAATACACAAGTATATGATTAAAACTCTGATTTAGAATGACTTGTGAGAAGCTACGAATTCTTGGGCATAATGAAAATAGTGTTTGCATGATATACCTCTATACGATACATTTCATTATTTCTTTATTCTGCTCTTTCATGTAGATTACTTGAGAATAACAAAAAGAGAGAGAGATAAAGAAAAGAAAATAGACATTGTTCAAGAGATGAAAAATCTGAGCAAAGGCAAGTACTTCAATCTTAAGGAAAAGCAAAACAAGCATAATATATTCGGCACATTTGGAAGGGATAAAATCTATAATTAATTACACTCAAACAGGAAAAGTTTGAAGTAAACATTTAACCTTTCTATATTGCTCATCATAGGGATGGTGCCAATGGGGAGGCTAGTGGTAGTACCCGGCACTATTTGACCCAACTATTCGTGTAGGGCATATTAGGGACGGCACAAGAGGGAGGCTAGTGTAGTACCTCGTGCCCCTTTCCAACTCCACCGGATAGGGAGCAAATAGAGTATAGAGCTTAAGAAAGTTAAAAGAAAGGACAAAGTAAATGAAAGTATACAAGAAAGAATCAATTCAAATTTTTAGTCACATGGAAATACACTTTAAGGATGAAATCAGTGCAAAATTATATTTAAATAGGAGAAGTTTATTTGAAAAGAATTGATTTTGATACTTGACATGCTTGTTCTTAATATTTTAATGTATGACTTAACACACACTATATTTTGCATGTGGCATGATATTTTTAAATTATGGATTCTCAATATCTTTTGTAGTACCCCATACTTGGACAATTTGATTGAATGTTGAAATGCTACATAACATCTTTTGTTTGGTTTTATTGAAAAGAAAATTCAGATTTGTTATTCACAATCATCGTTAAAATCTGAAAGTTAAATAAATTTGTAAAAAAAAGGGAGAAGAGAAGGATATCTCTATTTAGGCAAATGAATTGAGTTTGTCTTATCCTTCA
>NW_024068511.1:0-109993 GCF_009389715.1 Phoenix dactylifera | reverse complement strand
AAGCCAGCGACATCTGAATTGATTCAGTTGATGATAGAGCAAAATATAAAACTTTCCTCGATCCAAAACTCTATCACAAATTTGAGTGAAAGGGTGGATTTCTTGATAGAAAAGATTAATCATGGCAGAATGGGTTAGGCTTCAAATGAAGACTCTGTGCAAATTTCAGAATGTGCCTTGGAAGCTGGAAAACTCAAAGGAAGAATTAAGTTTAGAATTCAGCAATTGGGAGAAGAAATTCATGGGACTTCAACCACTGTTTCTTCGGGAATAATGTCTCTTCCTTAGGCCATAGGAAAACTAAGTGGGCAACTTGAGAACTTATCCTCTATCCCTAGATCCTCCACCTCTACCAGACCCCCTGTTCAAACTAGTCAACCTTCCTTGTCATCCAGACCTTTTCGGCCCTTTAGGACTAGCGGCCGGCGAGTTAATGCTTCCTTAAGCACACCAACTCATCTGGATGTCTCATCTTCTTCTGATGAAGACTAGACATACTTTCTTGATTAATGTTTAAGTCATTCTATTGTGCTCCTTCTTATTTGTTAATGTCTTTTTCTTATTTTGTTCTTGAACTCTTTGCTTAATGAAATCAACCATCTTTAGATCGAGGGACCTGTGCTTATCTTCTTGCCAACTTTTGTGATAAATATTTGAGCTGAAATGATTAATACTTATCAATTTGTTTATGTGGCATGATGAAATGAATATCTCAATTTAGATATCAGAGTATTTTTTAATAATATCTTGTGAAATATTTGTTATCTTCTATGCCCTACATTTTGATAATGACAAAAAGGGGAGAAAGAAAAAGAGGAAGAAAGAGACATGGAGAAAGAAAAATGAGACAAGAAACATCAGAAACATAGAAAAGATGAAAGCTTAAAAGAAAAAACAAGAGAAGCAAGCAAGTTAAAGGAAGAGACAGAAGGAGGGGGGGGCGCGGAGAAAAAGCAAAAGAAAAAGGGGGAGTAAAAGAAATGAACTAGTATCAATGTTTAAGGTAAAAGTTTAACGCAAATTAAAAATCTCTACAAATGTTAAATTGAAGCCTTCTTTAAATAATCCTATTATTACATCAAAAAGGGGGAGAAATTAATCTTTTAAATAACTTGGTAAAATTTCTATCAAGCATAAAAAGTGAAGGGTATCAGGCAATATAAATTTTTTCTCACTCTATGAATTTTGTGTACTTAAATTCAATGTTATGCATGCTTATTCCTTCTATCTGAATTCTAAAAATATACACTCTTTTCTAAAAGATGTAATCATTGTTCACATCATTTTTTTAGAACTCAATGATTTTGTCCTCATCAAAAAAGGGAAGATTGTTGAACCTAAGGTTAATATTGATAATGCAAAATATTAGAGT
Organism: Phoenix dactylifera; assembly: GCF_009389715.1. Taxonomy (NCBI): domain Eukaryota; kingdom Viridiplantae; phylum Streptophyta; class Magnoliopsida; order Arecales; family Arecaceae; genus Phoenix; species Phoenix dactylifera. The sequence continues at coordinate 108,621 of NW_024068511.1, read as the reverse complement.
CAAAAATTGATTAATCTATTTGCTTTGAATTTAAGTGATACATTTTAGAAAATAAAGCTTTCAGGTACTCTCAAAGAAGATCATCCATCTGAAGCTCCACATCAAAACGCAAACTCAAAAAGGCCATGAAACATTCCTTGGAAGCTCACATGCAAGCCCAAAACATTTTATCCTTCACTGCCTCAAGAGTCGACCTGAAACATACAACGAGTCGACTATGGCACATTGTTACTGTTGCCCAAGGTGACAAGCCAAGAGGGGGGGGGGGTGAATTGGTTTTTCTAACTTTTTGATTCCTTAATCGAGTTAATTGATGAGTAAGTAATTATAGTAAAGTAAGACAATACACAATGCAAACACACAAGAAATATAGTGGTTCAGTGCTCTCCTAAGCACCTACGTCCACTCCCCAAGCGACCCCTTGGGAATTCACTATAATCCGCGGATTACAGTTGGATTGTTTTTCGGGCTCACAATCCAAAAACCTTTACACTTTGGTTTTCCGGGATCACCAAAAACCTATGTTGGTTTTACGGGCTCACCAACGAACCTTCACAATTGGTTTTACGGGTTCACCAACAACCTACGTTGGTTTTACGGGTTGACCAACAACCTACGTTGGTTTTACGGACTTACCAACAACCTACGTTGGTTTTACGGGCTTACCAACAACCTATGTTGGTTTTACGGGCTTACCAACAACCTACGTTGGTTTTACGGGCTTACCAACAACCTAACAATGTTGGTTTTACGCGCTTACCAACAAACCTTACAACAAGAATAAAAAACAAGGAACTAAAGCTCCTAAATGAGCAAATAAAATAATTATGAGCTACAAAGAAGAGTTTAGAATATAGTTATCCTTTTAATAAGGCTCTTCTCTTCTTTGTCACGATTGCTTCACTCTTCAAGGGTTGGTGGAGCTCTTAATGTCTCTTGGAATCTGCTCAACCACTTCCTTTTGGCTCTTTGAATGAAGCAATTGAATGAAGCTTGCTTGCTAGGGTTCTCTCTTGAATGCACTTGATGTATTTTCCAAAGCTTGCTTCCTCTGATGAATACTCCCTCTTAAATACTTCTCCAACCTCCAAATAGTCCTTCCTGACTGTTGGATTGAAGAAACTAGCCGTTTATAGCCGTTGGGAGTGCAAAAAGCACTTCTGCACAACTAGCCGTTATGCTTCTGCCCGTGCTTGGGTCGACCCAAACTTTTCTTGGGTCGACCCAAACCACTGTTCATCAGACTTGGGTCAGCTCAAGCTTTTCTTGGGTCGGCCCTCTCAGAAAATACAGAACCTTGTATTTCAGCCTTCCTTCACTTGGGTCGACTCAACTCTTTTTGGTCGACTCAGGGTTGGGTCGACTCAAGGTTGGGTCGACTCAAGGTGGGGTCGACTCAAGTTTCATTGGGGTCGACCCTCTCAGAGATTCCAGAGACTTGTTTTCTTGAAGTTTGAAGATGGGGTCGACTCAACTTTCACTTGGAGTCGACCCAAGTGCTGTTCATCCGTGCCATAAGTGCTAGAATGTGCCAGAATGTTTCTAAACGTGCTAGGGTCGACTCCATCTCTTCTAGGGTCGACTCCTACTCTGTGCCAAGTGTTCCAAAGGCGTGCCACTTCGTTCCAAGGCGTGCCAAATGTATCGGGGTCGACTCCAAACTAATTGGGGTCGACTCTAACCATGTTTTTCTGCACTTTGAAGGTTAGTTATGCACATTGAAACAACAATATGATATTCCAAGCAAATTACGATGCATGGCACATAGAGTTTCATACCCTTAATAGTAGAAATTACCGAATTGCCCTTTTAGGTATTTTTAACGTAAAACTTTGCCAAAATGGATTCTTGAGCTTTCTACCATTCTCTATTACAAATTTTATCTCGTTTATCAATTCTTGAGAGTGGTTCTGACCATATAGTCCTAATGTATCATGAGTGTATCAAGGGTGTGCCATTTATCAATGATGTATCGAGTTAATTTGCATTTCTAATTTGATATGGCCTCAATGGTTGTGTTAATCATCAAAATAACATTATCATCCTCAGTTACTGACTGATGCATCTTCACGAGCCGACTCCAACAGATTATGAGTCAACCCCAAAACAATCTTAGAGGACAGATATAAATCTAAGAAATTCATCACATCAACGAATCGACCCATAAAGTATTCGAGCTGACTCTAGTATAGCAAGAGTCAAGCCCAGACAAAAGCGAGTTTATCCTAGAATGGCCATAGCGAAAAGACAGAGAACTGAGAAGATCACTACCTAGGAAATCAGCTGAGTTGGTTGTGAACCTGAAAAACAATCGGGAAAGATTTTGTTGATTGCCTGAAAAATCTATTGGGTTGGTTATGAACTCGGAAAACAATTGGTAAAGATTTTGGTTGATTGACCTAAAAAAATTAACTAGGTTGTAATTTGGGTGATAGATTATAGTAAAATTTCTAAGAAGTCTTGGGGAGTGGATGTTGGTGCAGGGTTGGTACGGAACGACTATAAATTTTTGTGTTTACCTTGCCTGTTTTTCTTGCTTTAATTCCTTGCATACATACTTAGTACTTATTTGCTAAATTCAATTTCATCTGTCAAGAATTTAATTCAGCTGTATTATTAGCTAATATTTTTGAAAATCCAATTCATCCTCCCCCCTCTTAGGTTGCATAGCTGGGCAACACTATTCTATTAGTTTCCTATGTAATATAAAAATCTTCATTCATGGTTTATTTTCCATCATGTTAAAAGAAACTCTTCTGAAATCAGTTGAGGTCATTGATCCTGCACGGGCAATACCAAGATTGTATCTGTATGGCACTGGCATGGGGCTGGTTCCGAGACTGAAGGTATTACTGTAACTCTATGCTATTAGTTTCCTATGTAATGTAAAAATGTTCATTCATGATTTATTTTCCATCATGTTGAAGAAACTTTCTGAAATCAGTTGAGGTCATTGCTCTCTATTCCTCTCAATCCTTTGGAATAGCCTGTTTTGGAACATAACTTATCCAAAGTTATTTTCCTTACTGTCAAGGTGGGATTATCAGAAGATTTTATTCCTTTGGAATCGGCACAAGCACTTTTCCTCAAGCAAAATATGTTCCTTAGAAATTATCAGAGGCTAGTTAGTTCCCACTTTTCCCTTTTTGGTAGGAATTTGACCTGGAAGAGATACAGAAGGTAGTGGGTCTACAGTAATCTGTAACATTTATATATAAGAGCTCCAGAACAGTTGTCTAGGTTCTTATGTTAGTAGTTTCAATTCTCATAGCTATCAAGTTGTGATTTTCATTTTGATCTTACTTGCACCGCAGGGTCCAGCTCACATTCAATAACTCTGGCCGCAGCAAAGCAAGGTTTCAACTTTAGCAAAAGATCAAGTTCCCGGCTAACATGTTTAGGAGGAGCTACTGTGACAGCCCAAGCTGCACGCCAATCATGTCATCTACAAGGTCATTCTTATCATCGCTGAGCATGGATGGGAGCGTTGCCAAGACAGCTCTCAGTTACTAAATTATCTAAGCAAAGAATTACATATTTATGAATGTCGTATGTATCTATTATCCGGATGTTTTCTAGGACATCTTCCACTCACAAGAGCAAAGAAATGTTTGAACAACAGATGTCTAGTCTTAGATATAAAAAATGATTGAATAAATTCTTTGCTATCATTTGTATATAATGTTACAATTTCTGAGTTTGAGCCGGCGACAGTGAGAGATCGTGCCCAAAAATTGGAAAATTTTGGCAGTGACAGACAATGTTGTGGTCAAAAGACGAACTCTTACGGTCCCCAGAGCATTTTTAAGCAGCAACAAAGACAGGTTGTGATGAAAAACAGGAACAGTTTTTGGAAGCAAAGAAGAGCATGTTGCTGCCAAAACATTTGGCATCAATACATTTCACAGCGGCCTGTAGTGATGAAAACTGCCACAGCCAAAACTGTTAACAGCAACTTATTGACTTTTGGCAGGGACAGAAGTTTCCGCTGGAAGTGTTTTTCATGTAGTCTTAACTAGCACAAACTATGCTGTCACGTCATCAAATTTTCATTTAGAAAGTTTCCTTCACTATCTGTCACTCATCTCACCAGGCACTCTTCTCAAATTTTATTAAAAAAGGAAATATCTCATACCTCTTTTCCGATCTCCTGATTAGTGCCACTGCTATCTCACAACTGCTCTTCCTCTCCTGATTAGCACCTTATTCTCTTAATTTAAAAAAAATGAAAATACCTTACCAAATGTTAAAAAACTTGAAAAAATTACCATGCCTCTCTCCCTCCCTCCCTCTCTTTCTTGCATGCAGCAAATATGGGTTTCCCCATGGATTCATTTCATGAGATGAGAAATGCAAAGAAAGCAGTCAAATGAGACAACAAAATCAGCAGTCTGGATAGAAAAGAAATTTTTAAAGTACCGGTACTTCTGAGTATTCTTAGATGAAGCAGTAGTATGTCATTCAGCAAGCAATGGTTAACGTCAGAGAGTCAGCAAGAGTCAGCAACTTCCATATATTAAACTAACTAAAGCAATAAAAAAAATGTATGTTTCTAAACTATTACTGCATTAAGAGGCAGATATATTTGTTCTCTCTTCCAAAAAGAATCTTGATTCAGCTTAGCAATCAGCTGGTACTTGAGCGAGCACAGTTATCTTCTGTCTCCTCTTGTTCATGAACTCAGCTTGTTGAACTCCAACTCGGAAGAAATGTTGAGTCCCAGTTGCTTTTTCCAATTTGAGTTGGTACTTATCATAGCCCTCCTATTCATAGAATGGCCAAGAGTAAGAACAAGAGAGCTGTTTGAAGTAAGCTCTACAATATAAACAACGCAATATTATGTGACATACAGCAACTGCATGAAAAATAAACTCATAATCCTTGGTTTTAGAAATTCCTATTAGCATGCACAATCCTGTTTGATTTATTCCAAGTCTAAAGTTTTTGGGCTAAGGACAAGGCCAAGTACAAACAGAAAATTGCCCGGAGTTTCTTTTAGAAGCATGCATCTAGAGTTGGCAGAATAGATAACCTACACTGGCTTTTATCCTAGCAAGCTCTTCAGCAGTGCATCCAATAAGTTCCTCCGCCACCTCGTTGAAAACTGTAACCCAAGCATCCCCTGAATGATCTGATATCTTGACTTCCATTACATATCTACAAAGTAGGAAATCAAACATTTAACATGGTGATCAAAAATTTCTTTTCATGACACAAAAATGTTCTTTATTCTTTGAGTTGCTTCCTCCTTTACCTTAAACAACACTGGACAATCGCATTGCATTTTTCACACCAATAACCAGAATCAACAGTTTCAGTCACCTTTTTGTGGCAGGTCTTGCATGCCCAGAACCACATTGTTTGGTTAGAAGAAATGTAAGTCACAAATACTTTTACATTGAAATAGACAGCCTGGCAACATAAACTTGCTTAGGACATTTGCTGGTGCATAAGAATAAAAGAATAAAGAAATTATGGCAACTTCTTTTGTAAATGCTGTAACAAGATAATACCTTTTCCTGACCTAGAGTTGGGTCATTAGTAATTTTCGAAAGGGGAACTTCGATTGAAGTAACATTTCCTTGATCAATCTTGTCAAAGTTGGACTTTGCCTTTGGTGTTGAATCATTGTCATCTACCTCTTTCACAATTGTTCCTTCTCCCAAGATTATCTCATAATCATTATCTGCAATTTTGTATTGTTCTTTTGTTGGTTTAAGAGTGCCTCCTGAAATATAGTAAGTCTTTCCTAATTTAAACTTAGGATAGAATTTCCTTGCAGCTTTATTGAACATGACAGCCCTTATTTTCTTATCCTGCACAAAAATCCAAGAAAAAAAAATTAATGAATGAATTAATAAAGCAAGTAGATAAATTAAATCCTTGAAAAAAAACAATCACTTACTTTCTTGTCTGCTAAAGTTACGTCAAAGACAAGCCATTTCCTTTGCTGTTATTATACGATCTCAAGTCGCCTTTCTGTTTAACTTGAAGCTCAATTTCCCAATCTGTTTTAGTAGCATCCAAGGAATCAAGAGCAAATATTCTTCTTGTCATAAACGTCCGTGTAGCAGGAATAGAACTGAGGGTTAGGAATACAAGAATGTGAGCTACATTAAGCTAGAAGAAATTTAAAGAATGCAAAGAAATGCATGAATGAATTTCTTGCTGGATTCGACATTTATATTATGTCTAGTGTAGACTGAACAAAGATAAAAAATTAAAAAACAAAAGCATGCCTTATTTGCATGCCTTATCAAAACAATGATTCTATTTCTAACCATGCTTTCATCAAGAAAAAAGGAAAGCTAACAAACATAAGCCTATTCTACAATATAATAAGAATGAAATAGCACATACCTCCCATGTGGTTCATCAATTTTGATCTCCATCTTGGTTGATGGTGCAACGACATCACAGCTTCTCACAATCAATGTTCTGAGATGAAATAAGGTTTAAACAATCAATGTTCTGATATGAAAACAAAAGTGTAATACTACAAATACTACAACATGTTGGTTTGATCCTTACCTAGCATCCAAAGTGTAATCAAAAATACGTATGAGGCAAAGGTTTTCAAGCATTCCTGAACGTACTTCCGCATGTGCTGGAAGCATTGCTTTAAGTTCCGTACTCCCATCACTCGCTGTGAATCTGCAAATTAAATATGTAGTCAACTTCTAAAAGCCAACAATTCCGTCAAATTTTGAGTGGATGAGGATTGCAAAATTATTGCCATGAATCAAAAATGTTATAAATAAACGCTTCATAGGATATATGCATTAGAAATAGAAAAATGCTCATAGTTGAAGAGAAATATATGATATTAGAGGGAAAACCACATTGACATGTCTAGAAAATATGGTGAACCTTCTAGTAGGAAGATGTAAACGGGAACAATTAATTGATCTTTTTCATGAAAGAACATGGGAATAATCACTCGATTCATTTGATGTGGGAAGGAAATGAAAGTTATACAAAGTAGGGAATAAGGTATATGAGTTTTTAGCATGATAAGTCTCAAAATAACAAGGTCACTGAGTTATAGCCTCTCCCAGCAAACCGGCAAGCAACAGTTCCACCAGTTCTTTCCAATAGAACAAATGGTTCCTATGAAAGCTTCAACGGTCAAATTTAAACTCTCATAACGTTTCACAACAGTCATAACATTCCATAATAGTGACTGTTGAAACGGATTGAAATAGTGAATCAGCTGAAACAAACTCAGTATTCTGGAAGCTCCTTCAATTTGAATTTTTAGATTAGTTACACTCAGTTACAATTTGCATTGCTTAATAGCTAGATTAGTTACACTTTGATCAAGTTCGAATGTGTATAAATACCTCCAATCTGTACAAAGATAAAGCAAGAAAATTGGAAATGAATTCAGCCTTTTCCTTCTCCCCTGTTTCCTGTTTTCACTCCTCATTTTCTAACATGGTATCAGAGCAGGAGTTAGAAGTTTGAGTGGTTATACAAGCTTCTGCCTTCTTCCTTCTTAGAGAAGTTGTAAGCTGTATCTATCATATCTTCTTGATTTGAGAATATCCAAAATGGCAGACGGAGAATCTTCAGCTCATGTCTCCCCTACCTATTCTTCGACTCATATCCCCTCCCCTTCTGAAGATCCAAACAGTCCATTCTTCCTTCATCACAGTGATAATGCTAACCTGCGTGATCACACCTCCTCTACAGGATCCAATTATCTCTCATGGAATCGATCTTCACATTGGCCATTTCCATCAAGAACAAGCTGGAATTTCTTGATGGAGCTATTCCTACACCAGAATTAGCTAGTCCTCTTTACTTGCCTGGTTGAGATTGCAACAATCTGATCCTTTCATGAATTCTGAACTCCATTTCAAGGAAAATTGCATCAAGTGTTCTATACATTAGTTCTGCAAAGAAAGTATGAGAAAAGCTAAAGACCCAGTTTGCACAACCGGGAAAATGTCAGAATCTACCATCTTCATCATCAACTTAGCTCGATTATGCAGGGAACACAATCCGTAAGTGATTATTTCACCCAACTCAATGCTATTTGGAAAGACTTATACAATTACAGGCCACTGCTTTCCTGCACTTGTGGGCATTGTACATGTAATGCGCTGGGAATTGTTAGTGAAGCTCAGCAAAAGAACTATGTATTCAAGTTTTTAATGGGGCTGAATGATTCATATACAGCATTAGAGGTCGGATAATTCTCATGAGCCCTATGCCCTCTTTAGATAAAATTTTTCATTAGTTTTACAAGAGGAGAGACAAGGCAACACGAACATCAGTGTTTCCAACTTCTGAGTCCTCTGCACTTCCTGCGGTTCATACAAAAAAAGATAAGTCTGAAATAGTGTGCTATCACTGTGGAAAGTTGGGCACACTAAGGAGAAATACTATAGACTGATGGATTCCCACCTAACTTCAATTTACTAAGATCAAACTTGAGAATCCTAATAGTGTTCCTTCAAATAAATATTTAGCAATCAAGTGATCACTCAAGCCAAGAAAGGAGTCGATCTCATCTCAGACAGCTCTCACTCAAGCTCAAATTCAGCAACTTATTGATCTTATCAATGCTCAATGCCTCATCAGTCCAAGCCATTACTACCTAACCCAACAACATCCACAAAAACATCAATACTTCATCTTCTCCAACATGGCAGGTACAACTTTTTCTTATACCTCTGTCATTACTATTCCTCTGCCCTCTCTGCCAGCCGAGAGAAATTTGAATTAGCCAATGAACAAAAAGCTCCATGATAATTGATACAGGAGCCATTGACCACGTCGTCTGCTCCACTTCCTTTCTTACCTCCATCACATGTGAAACACAAGCATATGTTCAGATGCCAAATAAAAACTAAGGTAAGGGTGACTCATATTGGCACTGTTAAATTATCAGAACTTTTAACACTCACAAATGTTTGTGTGTACCTTTCTTTACCTTTAATCTTCTCTCCATCAGTAACTCACTCAAATGCTTCCTTATGTCTTATTTTTTTGGAAAAATTCTGCTTCATACAGGACCTCTCTTCATAGATGATGATTGGACTTGCTAGAGTTCATTAGTGGTCTCTACTTCTCCTTCTAAGTCCCGCTGTCAATCAACCTCTTCTTTCCAAGTACATTTCATCTCCAAAAGTCAAGTTCTCAATGCTAATGCAAAACATACTTTTGATCTTTGGGATTTTATATTAAGACACTTATCCAACCTTGAATTTAATTCAATCCCATGTTTCTGATGTAAAGGGAAATGAATCAATACAATGTACTGTTGTCATTTAGCCAAACAAAAAAAAACCGTTTCATATGAGCAACTCTGTCACTTTTCTCCATTTGATTTAATACATTGTGACATATGGGGTCCCTATTCTCAAGTATCCATTCAAGGTCATCACTATTCTTAACTATAGTTATGATTATAGCCGAGTAACCTGGATATATCTTATGAAATTTAAATCTGATGTTAGATACCTTCTGCAAACCTTCATTCACTTAGTTCAAACTCAATTCAATGCCAAAGTGATACAAATTAGAACAGATAATGGCATGGAATTCCATATGCCCCGAGTTTTATAGTTCCAAAGGATTACACATCAAAAAACTTTGTTTATACTCCACAACAGATGGGATAGTGGAACGAAAACATCAGCATCTTCTTACTATTGCTAGAGCCCTTCTTTTTCAAGCATCACTTGCAACTAAATTTTGGGAGATGCTGTCTTAACAGCAACCTATCTAATCAACTGAATACCCACTCCTACACTCAAAAACAAGTCTCCATATGAAGTCCCTTTTTGCTTCCATTCCTTCTTACACTATCTAAGGTATTTGGATGTTTATGTTTTGTTTCCACTCTCAAACACAACAGAACTAAGCTTGATCCTAGAGCTAGGAAATGTGTTTCCTTGGGGTATCCAGCAGGGTTAAGGGATACAAAGTTTATGACCTAGAATTCAGTCATATATTATTTCAGAGATGTAATCTTTCATGAATCCACATTCCTTTCCAGAGTTCTAGTACGAAAGAGCTTGTACTTTCTCCACTTCGTCGAACTGGTCTTACCCTCTAGCTTTACCAGACATTACACCTTACCAGACCACTTCAATCAAGTAGAAATGGACCATTCATCTCATTCCCCAGCACTTAGTTCTACAAATTTAAATGTGTCCAAATGAGTCACCTCCTCCACAAATTGACACCATGGCACTGACATTCCTCTCAGAAGATCAAGCAGATCAGAGTTCCACCAAACTATTTAAAGGACTACCACTGCAAATTAGTCACAATTACATCTACTGAACACCCAAGTTCATATTCCACCGTCCACTCCCTACACAAGCATTTATCCTACAACACCTTTCATCATCCCACAAAGCCTATACACTCTCCCTCTCTCAAACAAGATCCTAAAACCTATACTGAAGCCATGACTTCTCAGCATTGGAAAGATGCAATGAAAGCTGAAATAAGAGCTCTAGAGGAAAATGGAATTTGGACTATTACCACTTTACCTCGGAAAGAGAGTTGTAGGTTGTAAGTATGTTTACAAACTAAGCTCAATTTAGATGGGATAATTGAAAGATATAAAGCGAGATTGGTAGCTAAAGGCTGCACACGAAGAAAGACTTTGATTACCAAGAGACTTTTAATCCTGTAGCAAAGCTCACAACCATTAGAGTATTCCTCGCCTTGGCGGCAATTCATAATTGCATTTGTGCCAATTGGATGTCCACAATGCATTTCTTCATAGGGAGTTAGATGAAGAAATTATATGAAACTACCACCGGATTTTCAGATTAAGGGGGGTCATCCAACAAGAAATTGGTTTGTAAACTATACAAATCCATTTATAGCCTCAAGCAAGCTTCTCGGCAATGTACTCAAAATTCTCCTCTTCCCTCATTGCAATTGGTTTTCAGCAATCAAGTCTGATTATTCCTTATTCACAAGAAGTGATGAGCATGGATTCATAGCTCTTATAGTCTATGGGATGATATCATTGGGGGAAGCAATAGTTTGACAACAATTAAGTCAATCAAGGCATATTTACAACCCAATTCAAGATCAAAGACTTGGGTACTCTGAAATACTTTTTGGGGCTCGAAATTGCAAGATCAACTGCTGGTATTCACCTATGCCAAGGAAGTATGCTCTTTGAATCCTTGAAGATATTGGACTTCTCGGCAGCATACCGGTCACAATTCCAATGGAAATCAATCACAACTATCACATTCATCCAAAGATTTATTGGTTGATGTTACAAGTTATAGAAGATTGGTTGGCAAACTCATTTTATCTAACAATTACCATGCCAGACATAACGTATGCGGTAAATGTTTTAGCCAATTTATGGATAAAGCAACACAAATCCATCTACATGCAGCTCATAGAGTTCTGAAATACTTAAAGGGCTCTATAGACAAGGTATAATGTTTTCCTCTCAATCTCCTCTTCACCTTAAAGCCTTATAGTGATTCGGATTTGGGCATGATATCCAGAACAAGAAGATCTGTCACAGGCTTTTGCATCTTCATTGGAAACTCATTGGTTAGCTGGAAGACCAAGAAACAAGCCACTATTTTCCGATCCTCAGCAGAAGTAGAGTACCGGGCCTTAGCTACACTAGTTGTGAGATTGTCTGTTAATTGCCCTGCTAAAATTTTTTAAGATAGATTATCCAGCGGTACTTGCTGTATTGGTGATAATCAAGCAGCACTTCACATCACCAAGAATACAATCTTCCATGAGAGAACTAAACACATAGAACTGGGACTGCCACTTTGTCAGAAAAAAGGTTCTAACAGGAGTTCTAACCCAAGCATATTGCTTCAAAGTTTCAACTGGCAGATATGCATACAAAATCATTGCCTGCTTGCCACCTTTCATTTCCTATTATCCAAGTGGGCCATTTAAACATCCCATACATTCTTGAGGGGGAGTCTCAAAATAACAAGGTCACTAAGTTACAGCCTCTCCCAGCAAACCGGCAAGCAACGTTCCACCAGTTCTTTCCAATAGAACATCGGTTCCATGAAACTTCAACGACCAAATTTTAAACTCTCATAACGTTTTACAACAGTCATCAACATTCCATACAGTGATTTGAAACGGATTGAAACAGTGAATCAGCTGAAACAAACTCAGTGTTCTGGAAGCTCTTCAATTTGAATTTTAGATTAGTTACATTTAGTTACAATTTGACATTGCTTAATAGCTAGATTAGTTTACATTTGATCAAGCTCGAATGTGTATAAATACCTCCAATCTGTACAAAAATAAAGCAAGAAAATTGGAAATGAATTCAGCCATTTTCTTCTCCCTGTTTTCTGTTTTCACTCCTCATTTTTTAACAGGTCTAGGAAAGGCCATTAGAAGGAAGAATGGTGATAGGTCCAACAATCCTAGAGTACGAGGAAAAGATTTGTAAAGAGCCCAGTTGTCACATCTCAGTTATGACACTTCCCTAAGAATTGCTGCCAAGTTTTAGCACAGCAAGGCAATTTGGCAGAGCACGATATTCAGTTTTAGAACTTGGAGTTCTCAAAACCATCAAGGTTCCTGAAAGAGGCCCAACAACAGCGAAAACTTCTAACCTGATGAGGCTATATGGTCCGTGCAAATAAAGTTACTCTTAGATATGACCTATTTACTTAGGTCTCCAATAAACCAAAACATGACATATCACTAACAGCTTCTAGGAGTATAGGTTTGCAATTAATAGTTTAGTTCAAAAGCCATTGCTGAGATGCTTGCTATATTATATTTTGCTCTATGGGACTGATGTTTTGTCAGGATTATCAATAAGATTCCCTAAATTCACCATTATTCCAGTTGGAAATGACCCTGAGTTGGCAACCCCTGTCCCGGGATCATGAGTTGCAAATTGATAGGCTTCATCAAGCATCTGATGTACCTTCTAAGACAAGATAAACTGAAGAAAGGGAACTAGATGTCTTTTATCCATAAAATTGAGAACAGGCTATCCGGTAGGAGAGATGAATCCTTATCCACAGATGGTGGATTAAATACTAGTGAACTCTGCCATATCAGGTTTTGGTTCAGCTAGGTGGCCAGCTAACATGCCTGCAGCAAATACTTTTTCCTAGCTTGTTTATGTTGGTTGATGATAAGCTCGTCTCTGTAAAAGATGTTTCCAGATGGGATATGAAGACCACTTTCTTACAGTAATCAAAATCAGGACTGTTGGGGTTGAAATTTGGCTTGAGGGTGACCACGCCAGAGGAATCCGAGAAGCCGCCAGCCAGGACGGAGAATGGGAGCCACTTTTTTTGAATGGCCTTTTTCACTTACCGAGGGCCTTTCCCTACCCCCTTTTTGTAGGGTGAGGGTCTCGGCCGTTACCTGAAGTCTCGAGCCGAGTTGTGATCAGCTGGTCATTAGCTAGAGGCGGCGTAAATCAACGGAGATCAATCCGACGGGCAAAGGATTCGGAAGATATCTTTCCATATTTGTTTGATCTGCAGGATCTTCGGCGGGATTAAGGTTGACAGGGCCGAGGTCGGCCTGGCCTCTGGCCGAGGTCGGCTCGACTCTTAGCGGGGCCGAGGCCTGGCCTGCTCGGCTCTGAGTCATCTCGGTAGGGATTGGGTGGTTCCACGCTGGAGTAGGACGATCCATTTTGCCTCCCATCATTTGCCCTCCGACTTCCCGATTTTGAGTTGTTCTTTAGCTCAATGCGAAGGAAGTACTGAGTTGTCGATCGTCCTGTGTTGCAGCCAAAATGTTCGTGAAGGTGTATGTGCCAAGTGGGGTGCACCTCTCGTACCAATTGGAGCTAATGGCTTTAAAGCCAAGCTTCTCGAGCCGAGTTTGGGGTGATTTAAGCTGCCACGTCATTCCAAGCGAAAGCGGTTGCGGGAGTCTTCAATGTGTTGTGCGCGTGCTTCCTTTTAAGGCATTACCTGATGGTAATGCGAGGGGCCAATCATCAATGCCCCGCCCCCAAGGCGGCCATCATGATGATCGGCCTTTAACACCATAATCCGAGAAGATCTACTAAGGGAGCTATTGGGTCTGCCATGTGGCATGATCTGGCCGCTTGGCCACTCGAGCAGGCCGATCAGAGCCGTTGAGGTAAGCTATATAAGGCCTTAGAGAGGCCCTAGGGCCCCTATTTGACCTCCATCGCTCTCACTCTTCTTCTTCCCGGCCGTCATTATCATCATCCTCAAGCTTTTCTTCAAGCATTCTTGGTGCTTTCCGACAAGTTTTGCAGCAGATTTCTCTTCTACATCTTCGGTTTTCGTCGGTCCTCTTTTTCCAGTTGTCTTCTCCGGTGAAGTCTTAGGTAGGTGTCTTCTTCCTTCTCGTTCGCTCGGAGGGTTATTCCTCTTTTCCATCTTCTTTTCCTTCGTCTTCTCCTCCTCTTTCTTTGGTTTTCTGTGAGCAAGGTGAAGTCCTTGATGTCGGATGCAATGGGCTCGCATGCAGGAGTTCCTAAGCCCAGCGCGGGTCCATCCCGAGCTCAGGCTTCTTCGGATGCAGAGGAAGTTGAGCTCAAGCTGGACCATGATCCGAGCGGGATTGGCTCGAGTTTGACCGAAGAGGAGCTGGGCCTGGTTCAGGCTCGGTTCTTCTTCCTGCGTGAGTTTACTTTTGAGCTCCCAGGGCCCAGGGCTCGGGTCACCGACCCTCCCCGAGGTTGGATCGGAGCGTATGTGGAGACGCTCCAAGCAGGGCTAAGGTTTCTCTTCATGGATTCGTGAACAAGCTTCTGGCGACTTATCGCCTTGTTCCTGCACAGCTCGCTCCAAATTCATGGAGAATGATTATCAGCTTCCTCTCCCTTTGTCTTGCTCACGATCTCCCCACCTCGGTAAACGTCTTCCAGGGTTGCTTTATGTTAAAAGCTAGCCCTGCAGACAAAAGGTGATAGTAATTCTCTTTTTGGAGAGGTTGTACACTCTTCCAAGATGCTCCTTCCTCCATTCATGGGTAGAAAGATAGATTTTTCTTCCTTACCTCCGAGCAGTCATGGGGGTTCGACCCAACCTGGGGCTTGCCGTTGACCACGGTGAACAACAAAGCCCCCAAGTTGTCATGATCCGAGCAGAAGATTCTAGACAAGTTGCTCGGACTGGGAGGAACTACGAAGCTTCCCGACCTGCTCAGCGAGGAGGCCTTGTTAAACATCGGCCTGAGCTCGACTCGTCCCGAGGGTAAGGGCAACGTGGTCATTTTTCTTTCCTTTTCTTTTCTCCTTTCTCATACTCGATTTTCATTAAGGTTCATGCTGTCAGAAATTGCAGAAATGGTTTTCAGCAATGAGACCTTAATGGCTAAATATAACAAGAGGGCGGCTGCCTCAAGTGGAGCTCGGCCTGAGCCAAGGTCGAAGAAACCAAGGGCTGCATCTCTCTCCGGTGCCATGCCGGGCGAGCCCGCTCATGTCAACACGACTGGACTTACTCAGCCGAAGAAAAAGAAGTCCCAAGGGCCCGAGGCAACGAGGGCTTTACCGACCAGGGCCGAGGAGCCTTCACCTGGAACCAAGAAGGCCCTACCAATCGAGGCCGAGCAGCCCCTAGCAACTGAAGGAGCTCAAGGAGGGGCCACAATGGAACAAGCGGTCACAGCGCCTGGCGGCGGAACTCGGAGGGCCCGCAAGGTCATCCAATTGTGCAGATCAGGTCCTGAGCTGAGGAGTTGGCTCGGGGTCCCGGCTTTTTGTAGGGTCCCGACCTCTTCCGAGGCCTCGAGCTCATCACGAGCTAATCTCGCTCCCTCCGAGCCCGAGAGGACGCCATTCTTACCCAAGAATCATCTGTTCGAGGACGATTCGGCCCTCGAATCTGGCAACATCACTCGTGAGGTCATCCGTTGCACCCTGCTTCTGGCCAACCTGGCTCGGCAGGAGCAGATGGGGATCGGCGAGTTCGTCGATCAAGCATATTCCGTTGCTGTCCAGGTGAGTGATGCCATACTTTGGTTTTTATATTTTTTCTAAGTGCTCGACCTCGGCTAATGCTTTGTTTCTTGTGCTAGCACCTTCACGTGGTCGATATGTTGGTGACCGCCGCATCCAACTACCAAGAACGGGCGAAGCCGTATCCATCGAGAATGGAGGCCGCCAAGCGATGGAGGCAGGAGGCCAAGGAAAAGGCAATAACTGTCGAGCAGCGGCAACAAGGAGCTGAGGAGAGGGTGAAGTTGGTGGAAGCTTAGATCAAGGCTGGGCTCACTCGAATTTAAGAGATGGAGTTTGAGCATGACCAAACTCATTTGGCACTCCGAACCGTAGAAGATCACATCTCCAAGCTCAAGGCTGCACTGGCCGGCCAGAAAAATGAGGCCGGAGTTCTGAGGCTGAAGGCCGAGCAGCTTGAGAGGTTGGCCGAGGAGCAGGTCCGAAAGGCCATCCAGAGCTACCGCCAGCCTGAGGAGTACTGGGACGAATTGGTGGAGGAGGCAACTGATGGCCTAATCCGGGGTTTCGAAAACTACCGCGATCAAGCCCAGTGACTCTTCCCTGAGGTCGACTTCAGCGGCCTTCGTCCACTTCTGTCTGGAGCTGTCGAGGTAGTAATCGCGTCTGAAGTGAGCAAGCTCGCTGAGGCGCACGAGCTCGTCACTGACATGGTAGACGGAGATGCTACTGAGGTCACTGCTGAGGTTGGAACTGAGGCTGCCCAAGCTGCCCAGCTCTACCCTTTTTACTTGTTTTCTTTTTCTTTTCTTGTCATAATTGTGAGGTCGGCCACTTAGGCCTTTTTGTAGTCGACTATTTTTGTATTCTATCTGACCTCAAGGTCGGCATCTTTTAAAATCGGCCTTTGGCCTTTTAATATCAATGAAGTATACTTTTTCTGGCACTTTGTGTTTTAAAGTTTCGCTAAGTGTTTGAGCTCGTCTTGCTTTGGGTCTTTTAGGTAGAAGGTCGTCATAAGTCGCCTTTTGGCCTTGTAGATCTTTTTAGGTTTTAATTTGGGTGCTCTAATTAACGTCGAGGCGCTCTCAAATTTTTTCTGAGATCAAAGGAGCCTCTTCGGCTTGCGGTCGACGCAACAGGGCGCTCCGAGCTCGAGCCGGGGCATCGTACCGCGAGCCAAAGAGGCTTCCTCGACTATAGGAAACAACCGAAGCGTGTCAAACCAATCAAGGCATTTCAAGGACATTTCAAAGAAGTCCTCGAGGATTGTTTTCATTAATAATACATTCTGAGATTTCTAGAATTCCATCTTCAAGGAACTAAAGTTCCATCCAAAGATTCCAACTTGTAAACCCCGGGCCGTTGGACCCGGGCGACTCGATATGGTTCTTCCCAATTCGGGACGAGTTTTCCTTGTTCCAAAGGTCGGAAGACTTCAGTCTTCCTTAGAACGAGGTCGCCGACCTTGAATGACTTAATCTTGACTCTAGAGCTGTAGTACTACATCATTTTTTGCTGGTACCTCACCATTCGGATCTGAGCAGCTTCCTTATTTCCTCAAGGAGGTCTAGATTGCTCCAGAGCCACGCCGAATTAGTCGTGGCATTGACGCCTTCAACCTGGGGCGAGGGTAATCCGACCTTAAGGGGGATGGCCGCCTCCATACCATAAGATAGGTTAAAGGGCGGCTCTCCGGTGGGAACTCGAAAGGTCATCCGATAAACCCACAAGACATTGTAAAGGTCATCTGCTCATTGCCCCTTTGCTCGGTCCAATCTGGCTTTGAGTCCTTGCAAGATGGTTCAGTTGGTCACTTTCGCTTCCCCATTGGTTTGAGGATGATCCACCGATGTGAAGCAATCGTTAATACCGAGCTCAGAGCAGAACTCCCTGAACCGAGCATTGTCGAATTGACGGCCATTATCAGATATGATAACTCGAGGGAGTCTGAACCTACAGGTTATCATTTTCCAGATGAAGCTCTACACCTTCGGTTCGATGATTTGGGTAATAGGCTCTGCTTCGACCCACTTCGTGAAGTAGTCAACGGTGACAATAAGAAATCTTCTTTGTCCTGTAGCTGGACAAAAAGGCCCCAGTATATCAATTCCCCATTGGGCAAATGGCCATGGAGAACTGATTGGCGTCAATGGGACTGAAGGTCTACGTTGAACATTGGCATGGCGTTGGCACCGATCGCATCTTCGGATGAAATCCGCCATGTCCTTTTGTAGTATGGGCCAATAGTATCCTTGCAACAGAATCTTATGTGCCAAGGCTCTGCTTCCTTAATGGCTCCCGCATATTTCTTTGTGCACTTCTCACATCGCATAGTCGGCCTATGAGGGGCGGAGATATTTGAGGAGTGGCGATGTGAACGACTGGCAGTACAGCTTACCTCCATACATGAGGTACCGAATCGCTTGGTGTTCAATTCGTCGGGCTTCAAGCTTATCCGCAGGGAGGACTCCGTTTTGTTTAAGTGGATCCATCCAGCTCGGCTCGGTCTCTATGCATAGGACTGGTTCAGGGTCTTTTGTACTTGGTGCCTTCAGGTACTCGAGAAAGTGGTCTTCGGGAGCTTGGCCGAACTGGACGTCGCTAGCTTTGACGCAGGTTGGCCCTCGCATTCTCCGATCTGGGAATGTTCTGAAAGTCGAGGTGATGTTCCATACCTTTTGGAGGTATTTCATCATTGACGACTCCGGAACTTCGAAGTCCCCCGGACTTGGCTCACTCCCAGCTGGGAATCGCTGAAAACTTTCAGGCGGCAGATGTTGAGCTCTTTTGCCAACTTTAGCCCTACAATTAGCGCTTTATATTCTGCCTCATTATTGGAAATGAAGAACGCGAAGCGCAAGGCCTGCTCTGCTACTACTCTATCCGGGCTAGTGAGGATGAGGTCTGCGCCACTGCCCTCCGAGGTCGAGGAACCATCAACATATAGGATCCATGGCTATCTAGGAGCACCTTCGTCTTCCATGTTGAGCTCGGCTTGAGGGTCGTCCAACAAGGTGGACTCTACCAAGAAGTTGGCAAGCACTTGTGCTTTGACCGCCGGCCTCGGACGGTACTCGAGGTCAAATTCTCCGAGCTCGACTGCCCACCATGCAACCCTTCTGACCCAGTTAGACCACTGCAAAACTTGCTTTATAGGTTGGTCGGTTAGCACTGCTATGGTGTGCGCCTGAAAGTAGGGTCGAAGCCTACGAGCTGAGGTAACGAGTGCGCAGACCGTCCTCTCCAACTTGGAATATCTGGTCTCCGCATCTTGCAGAATCTGGCTGGTGTAGTATATAGGCCTCTAGCATTTTTCTTCTTCTCGGACCAGTACTGAGCTCACTGCCATCGGGGAGACTGCGAGGTACAGGTAGAGAAGTTCTCTGCACTGGGGCTTTATGAGTAAAGGGAGAGAGGCGAGGCAGCGCCTGAGCTCATCAAAGGCTTGCTAACACTCCTCGTACCACACGAAATCCTTCGACTGCTTGAGGACCTTGAAGAAGGGGAGGCACCGCTCTGCCGACCTGGCGATGAATCTTCCGAGGGCTGCTATCCGACCAGCGAGCTGCTGCCCCTCCTTAATTGTCATCGGTGGTGTCATTTCCTACAATGCCCGGATCTTCTCGGGGTTCACTTCACTTCAATCCTTCGTTGCGTCACCACGAAGCCGAGGAACTTTTCAGAGATAACTCCAAAAGTGCACTTTGTAGGATTAAGTTTCATTTAGTACCTCCGAAGGGTGGAAAATGCCTCATCCAGATCGGCAATATGGACTAGCATGTCGTCCATATAGACCTCTATGTTCTGCCCGATTTGATCTTTGAAGATCTTGTTGACGAGCCGCTGATAAGTTGCCCCGGCATTCTTCAATCCGAAAGGCATGACCTTATAATAATAGAGGCTTTTTTCAGTAATGAAGTATGTCTTCTCCTCGTCTTCTAGTGCCATCTGGATCTGGTTGTACCCTAAAAAAGCATCCATGAAGGTCAAGAGCTGATGTCTAGAGGTAGCATCAACAAGCCGGTCAATCCCTAGGAGAGAGAAGCTGTCCTTTGGGCAAGCCTTGTTCAGATTGGTGTAGTCCACACACATGCACCACTTTCCATTAGCTTTTTTTACAAAAACAACATTAGCGAGCCAATCAAGATAAATGACCTTCCTTATGAAGCCGGCCTTGAGGAGCTTGTCCACTTCTTCGGCCACTGCTTGCTGTCGATTTGTTGTGAGACTTCACTTCTTCTGCCTGACAGGCTTGTAGGTTGGGTGCACCTTAAGATGGTGGACCATTACCTCAAGATCTATTCCAGGCATATCAGCAAGCAACCAGGCGAACATGTCCGCATTGGCCCGAAGGAACTCGATTATACAAGTTCACATATCTGCATCCAGACCAGATCCGATCTGCACAATCTGCTCGAGTCGGTCATCCCTCAAGGAAATGCAGAGAAGGCATTCTCCAGGCTCACCTCGTTGTTTCCTTGGTTCATCAAGTACATCCAGCCCCTCAATGGGTAGTGTTTGAGCCGAAACCTCGGCTGGCTGCTTGCCCTTGAGTGCAGTCATATAGCATTGCTTAGCTGTTGCCCGATCTCCTTGGACTTCACCGACCCCTCGACTTGTAGGGAACCATATGAGTAGGTGGTAGGTAGAGACCATAGCTCGGAGGGCGTTTAGCCCTGGTCGGCCAAGGATGGCGTTGTAGGTCGAGCTGACATGGACCACGAGAAAGTTTAACTTTACAATACTTTCTCAGGGCGCACGCTAGGCCATGACAGGTAAGCTGATAACCCCCTCTACCGGTACGAAATCTCCTGTGAATCCAACTAGAGGAGCGCTCATCCTCTTCAGTTGTTCTACAGTCATTCCCATCCCTTGGAAGGCATAATAAAATAAGATATCTGAAGAGCTTCTATTATCCACTAGAACTCTTTTTACATCAAGTTTGTAATAGTAAGGGAAATAGCTATAGCATCATCATGAGGGGTCTCAACACCCTTTAAATCTTCATCAAAAAATGAGATGACTTTTGAAGTGCATGGATGTCTTGAGAAAGCTCCTCCTTGGCTCGACGCTTCAGGTGCCTCTACTTGCCCCCCACCAATGGTGTTGATAATGCCGCGATAGGTCAGTTGTCGCTCTGCTCCTCAGGCAGCTCTGGGTTCTGTTCCTCGGGCTCCCTCCTGTTAGCTTGATCACGGACGAACTGACCCAACCATTCTCGACGGATGAGTGCCTCGATCTCATCATGGAGCTGGCAGCAATCCTCCGTATCATAGTCGTGATCTTTGTGGAAGCAACAGTACTTCTTCGAGCACTTTCGTGACTCTGACGATCGCATCCTCAGTGGCGGTCGGAGATAGCCCTGCCCCTCGATCTCCATGAGAAACTCCACTCAGGTGGATGTGAGGGGAGTGTATTTTCCAAACTTCTAGAGGGGAGACCTTAGGCGAGCCGGGCTCTTAGGCCGAGGAAGATTTTTCTCGCGTCGGAGGGATCTACTCCTTGGTCGGCCGCACTCCTCATGGCGCTTTTTCTGCATCTTGGAAGGCCGTTTGGCTGCTTCCCGCCACAAGGCCATGGCTTCCTGAGCCTTGGCATACTTTCGAGCTTGGGCCAGCATCTCCATAAAGTTGGTGGAGAAGTTCTTCTCGATGGAGAAGAGAAACTTGTAGAACCGAGCACCAGTCAATGCTGACATAGCGATGGACTGGTCGAGATCGCAAACCTCCTATATAGCCGAGGTGAAGCGATCAATATAATCTTTTAAAGATTCTCCCTCCTTCTGTTGATGTGGAGGAAATCTGAGGTCCGGCGCTGACGCCGGCTAGCCGCCAAATGAGTTGCAAACTGCCTGCCCAGTTGCTCAAAAGATAGAATCGAGCAGGGCCTCAGCCCGAAGAACCAAAGACGAGCTGCCTTACGGAGAGTTGCCGGGAAGGCCCTGCAAAGTAGGACGTCTGTGGCCCCTTGGAGTATCATGAGGGCTTTGTAACTTTCCAAATGATCCAAGGGGTCGGACGAGCCATCATACGGCTCGATTTGCAGCATCTTGAACCTCGAGGGGATCGGCTCATCAGCGATCCATCGAGAAAATGGAGACTCAGTTGTGAATTCGAGATCGGCGTCGTGCTTCAGGCCTTAGTCTCGAAGCGCCTGGATCTGTCACTCCAACTTCTCGACTTTTCTATCGAGCTCGATGATGGACGGGGCTCCTATTGCAGCTCGGCATGGGGTGGACCCCGCCTCCGATGATTGTTTCCATGCTCGGAGATTCAGACTTTGGCACAAGCTCTCTGAGTGATGGCTACGCGACAAACCCTCCTAGCTTAGGGATCGAGCTCGGTAGGAGCTTCGACAGTGGCAACGCTCCCTTTCGTTGGCCATCGTGCGCTACCTGGCCAGAGAATGACGTCGCGATCGCCGTCTTAAGGACTCGCGCCCGCGAGGAGGGGGTGCAGGCTTGGCTCCTGCCTACTGCAAGCCTTAAATGGCCACGGTGAGCATTTGGACTTGCTGGACGAGAAGATTAAACTACTCTCGCTGGACCTGAGAAATTTGATCCATTGGTTCCGTAGGAGGTGGGCTTGTCGGGTTACCCCCGCACGCATTGTGATGATCGCAGCGGAAAGATATGCGCGGGGTCGTTCATCTCATGAATGTCCTAGAGAACGTAGATTTCAAAAAAATTCGGAGTTCTCTAATTCAGAAAAATATGAAATCTTAAGAAAAGATTAAAATTACTAACTTGATTAATTTCAAATCTACTATTAGGAATTGTAAAGATCCTATCTTTACCTTTGAGTGGGTAGATCTTCACCGCTCTGATGATCGCTGTATTTGGTTCGCTTGAAGCTGCACAAGCGCCCGGCCTCTACAGGTATCCACATGAGGTCGATTGCTTCAAGCTTCTTGATCTCACAGGGTTGCTAGCTCTCTTGCAAAGATCGCTTTTGATGACTGATTTCCTCTCTCTTTCAATCAACTCTTTAACTGCTTTGAGAGGAAGAAGAAGGAGAAAGAAGAAGGACGAAGAGGAACAAGAGCCTGCGCCTCCTTTTCTTCTTTTTTTTTCTTCTTCCACACCCCATACTTAATTCTTGCACACTCCTTACTTAATTCTTCCACACCCCTTACTTAAAAGGAATTGGAGAGAATCAAGGAGAGGCAACAGGGCCTCTCCTTGTGCCGTGTGTCAAGCCAAGAAGGGAAGGAGGAGGGGCGGACACCCCTCCTCTTGTGGCATGGGGAACCAAAGTAGGAAAGGAGGGGGACGCCCCTCCTTCCTTTGGGCGTGTGACAAGGAGGAGGGGCGTCCACCCTCCTTGTTTTCTCCCTTGTTTTGGCCTGCATGAAGGAAGGGATACTCCCTTCCTTTCATACTTAAATTTTCTAATCTAATTAGAAAACATGTGGTCCTTCTTGATTAATTGAATCCTAATCCAATTAGGACCCAATGTGTCCTCCTAATTGATTCATGTGAATTCTAATCCAATTAGGATCCAAATTGGACTTCATGAATTAAGTTCCTTATCTAATAAAGAGTTCTAATTAATTAGGACTTCTCATCCTTATCCAATAAAGTTTAATCCTAATTGATTAAGCCCAATTGAATCAATCAAATTGCAATCAAATTGCAAATTCTTCTTCTTTAACTCACTAACTCTTAGTGGTTTAAACCAATAATTAATCAAATTGACAATTAAGATCTATTGCGATTCTAATCGCAATCCAACCGTCAGAATGATCAAAACCTCTAATGTGTGTGATCCCATAGATTCTATTCTGTCTGGTTGTGAGATATATTGTGATCTCCATCATAATATCATTGAAACTCCTTTCAATGGGTTGAAACAATTTCAACTCTTCTCTTCAGGGTTCAATGATCATCAAGTGAATGCCTTCGAGTCTCACAATCCACTAGTGATACCTAGCAGCAGATAGTGACAACCCAGCAGAATGAAATAGATGAACCTCTAGGTGCAGTTAGCGTATGATACAATACCTCTATCGTGGATCCCGACAAAACAGAGGTTATGGATAACTCGTCAAACCTCATCGTTTGTCATATATCAAATTTATTTAACTCAAGTTTGAGATTAGAAAACTCTTTTTCCAAAACTACCCAGGCCAAGGTCTTTTGAACTTAGTCCCATAAACCACACAGAGTCACAACTATCTATCAAGGTCGATAGATCCCATCTAGATGCAACTCTAATCCGACAGTGAACTACTGCAGCCAATTTGCACCATAAGGATCCGTATGGATAGGGCCCATATTTATGTGCTCGTCAAACTACAGCAAACTTACTGTGATTAGCTGAGGCATCGCAGGTCTAAGTACTAGTCATACAACTGCAGCATCAAGTAAATTACTGACGAGTAGATAGACATCCAAGTGACTTCTTACTTTGGTCACGCTCAGTACCCTTATTCTCTAACAAGCACTGGCACAATCACTTCAGTATCCCCACACGGTGGACTGAAGACTCGTCCATCAAAGAAAGTGATCTGTGCACTAATATTATCGGATCGATCATCGTCCTTCGTGATGATCCATCGATCAGGAGCAGTTTAGAAATTAATTCCCTAATAATACATGTCTTAAATTCTCAACTCTTGAGAATATGTATTATCATCTTATTAATTTCTAGAACGATTCATGGACACATAATAACATGAATGAAAAAATGCCCAATTTTATTATTAATAAAAAAATCAAGTATAAATTTATGTCCCAGAACAATTATAACGTGTCTGCCAAAATTGCTTCTAGGGCATACTTCTAATAGGGCTTTGGAGCGAGTTGCGGAGAATTGATGCCCGGTGCCTCGAGGCATTAGAAGCTCTTCGACTCCTCAACCTCATGATCACGACTCAGGCTCTCCTTCTAGCGCCAGATGTTGGGGTTGAAATTTGGCCTGAGGATGACCATGCCGGAGGAATCCGAGAAGCTGCCGGCTGGGACGGAGAATGGGAGCCACCTCCTTCGCACCGATGTACCTGCACAAAGCCTTAGCCCGGGTTTTTGGTGAAAACCCTCAAATGGCTAAGTTAGAGTTGATCAGAGTTTTTGGGAAAAGTTTTTGAATAGCCTTTTTTACTTACTGAGGGCCTTTTCCTACCCCTTTTTATAGGATGAGGGTTTCGGCCGTTACCTAAAGTCTCGAGCCGAGCTATGATGAGCTGGTCATTAGCTGGAGGCAGCGTGAATCACGAAGATCAATTCCGCGGGCGGAGAATACGAGAGATATCTTTCCAGATTTGCTTGATCTGCGGGATCTTTGGCGGGATCAAAGTTGACAAGGCCGAGGTCGGCTCAGCCTTCGGCAGGTCTGAGGTCGGTCTGGCATCTGGCCAAGGTCAGCTCAGCATTCGGCGGGGTCCGGGGTCGGCTCAACTCTTAGCAGGGCCAAGGCCTGGCCTGCTTGGCTCTAAATCAGCTCGGCGGGGATTGGGTGATTCCACGCTGGAGTAGGACGATCCATTTTGCCTCCCATCAAGGACTATTGATTATGATTTAACAAATGAATACTCTGCCT
Organism: Phoenix dactylifera; assembly: GCF_009389715.1. Lineage (NCBI taxonomy): Eukaryota > Viridiplantae > Streptophyta > Magnoliopsida > Arecales > Arecaceae > Phoenix > Phoenix dactylifera. The sequence continues at coordinate 83,193 of NW_024068511.1, read as the reverse complement.
TCATAAGTTTGCTTTATTTGTTTCAACCAGGTTCAGCTCAACTAGGACCTGATATAGCGTTTTCGTGATAGATCACAGATGATTTGGTTGCTGTGAAGAGCTATTACAGCTGTCATAATTTTGGACTTCTAATGGATGGATTTCAAAATATTTTGGAAGTTTCAGCTCCTAGTGAAGTTCAGATTTTATCTTGGATTGCAACCAGAGGCTAGTTATTGACTTGTTTTCAGAATTCATATATTCTCTAGCTCTAATTTTACTAGAAAAATTCTGCTGCCGTTCAAAGTTCAGCATCAGTTTTCTGGATGCTCTGAATCTCTACTCTCCATGCGGACCTCATGGAGAAACAGGAGTAGTAGTAAGTGAATTTGAGCTGCTTCAGAGGGTGAGATGGACTTGGTGTATCATCCCGGAGCCCTTCTTCTTCACTTCCCCTTCTTCTCCGCTTCCTCTATCTTTTCTTTCAGCTTCTTGTTTTTTGTTCAAGACGCTGGAGAGCATTGTGATACTAAACAACCTTTGCTTTGATGGCAACTGCTACTGGTGGTGGGGCAAATAGGTTCCTACCAGTGTTACCAAAATGTATGAAATTTTCAAGTTCTTATTGGTTGATTGTAAATTGGGGTACTCTTAATAATGGATTGAGGCACCAGCTAATGCATGGTATGTATTATGGCTGATACCTGACACACACTTTAAAAGGGATAGCATCAGTGTTTCCATGCAGAAGAAAAAGCAGATTCTAATCTGATCTAACAAAATCGGGATATGATTTTAGTGGCTAAATTGGTGGGGAAAAATAGGAGAATTTTCAAGCAGAAATCAGCTTCAGAGGGTGATCCTATCAAAGATGTAATGAGATATTTGGGAAAATGGGCTACTTTGACTGCTCCTGGCATATCTTTGGCTTTATCTAAATGCAAACAAAGCTTGTTTATCAAAATTTGATAGCTGTCAACAGTAAAAATCCCCTCCGGATTGCTAGCCAAGAGAAGAAGATAATTATTTAAAGCAGCGGGGATTTCAGATACGTTGAATCCAGCTATAAGTTAACAACACAATAAGCTGAATTGTTTTTGACAAAACATAAAAGAGCGTATATTCATTTTCTGTTCATTACTCTCTCCCTCTCCATTTCCCTTTTTTTTTTTTCCTTATATTCTTCGCATCTTTGATGCTATTAGGGCCCAGGGAAGGAGCCGGTCCAAACGTAGGTTTAGACAAGATTTTCTTTTCAAGTGTTTCCTGTTTTATTTAGTTTGTTTTCCACCAGAGATTACACAGGTCGTGATAGCTTGAGAAGATGAGAAGAAATAATCCCTCGTGTCAGTCGGGTTGCTTCGGTTGGAAACAAATATTAAACATCATCAAGGCGGGGAAAAGTGGAGTGGAGGGAGAGGAAGAACTCACAGATATTCGCTAACCATATCGTGAACGGAGTCAAGATCGATCACTTTGTTCAGGTCAAGCACCTGAACAACGATATCTTCGACGAAGACCACATCAGCCTTGTCTAATAGTTTGCATATCCCGCCCCCCGTCGCAGAGAACGTGGACGCCAACATTTCCACCAGAAGATCATTTTCCTTGGTCTCCATTTTCACCATGCCAACCTCTGTATCATCCCTATCTTGCTCTGGATCACCTCTTACCCTTTCCCCATTAGATATCATTTCAAGAGGTTTTCCATCCTTAACTTTCTTTTTCTTCTTTGGGATGCCATTGTTTTCAAATCTCATCTCAGAAGGCAGCAGTGAAGAATCACATGGCTGGAAAGTTACCCTGTTCATAACAATTATCACATAGAACTCCATAAAATAAAAAAAGACTATTTCACAGGGCAGATATCCAATGCAAACCTTGCAGATTCTAGGCCTTCACTGATGGCATTGATCTTCCTTTTCTTTTCCTCATCAACTGCCGCAGCACCTGTTTCAGCATTCCCTTCTGCAGGCTTAGAATTCCCATCTTCCTCTTCGCTTTCCAGTGATCCATGGATTGTTGAATCACCTAATTTACTGTTCCCATCAGCAGTCTTAGTAGAAATTTTCTTTCTTCGGAAAAAAGATATCGGGAAGCCATCTTTCTCTTCATTTTCCAATTCCATGGAGCTCTTAGACTTGACAACAGGCTGGCATCGAAAATCATCATCACCATCATCAATAAATTCAGATTCATACTTATCGTAGCTGCTTGAATCCTCTTCACCGATGTCCTCCCCATATGAATCACTAATAGAGTCAACCGAGCAAATTGTCAGAAAGTGAGTAGCTTTTGAAAAATAGAGTTCAAAAAAATTGGGCTTTAAAGAAAAAATGAACCCAAATCAGATCAAGAAAGTAACCTTTCATCCCCACCCATGAGAATCTTAGGACGAAGAAAGTAACCAGAGAGGTGCACACTTCTTTCCCCAAGAACTGAGAAGATGACCTTGCCATCCTCCTCGAACTCGAGCTCCAAATGGCATGTCTCAACCACATTAGGAATCAAGCTGCACAGTAAGATGGGGCTTCTATTGCCGACAATGCATTGCAGCACGCTCTTCGTCACCGCACTGCCACTCCCCAATGTTGCCTGCATGAACCACCATTTACATGTTCCATTATAAGAAACAAAGTCAAGAAACAACACTCAAGCAGAAAGTGGGAACTATGATCAAAACAAAAATTCTTAAAGCAGGAAAGAAGCGACTTTATGGGCATTTGTTAAAGCATTTATAGACATGAATAAATAATTATGGAGAAATTAAAGATGAATAACTTTAAAATGTGGCTCTGCTGATAACACAATTATGTGGATTACTTGCTATCCATAATTAGCATGCTTTCGAAACCATGTGCATTTACGAATGCAATATGATGGTTTAGATAGTATGAAGTTTCAGAAGTAGCTCTGTTTCCTCAAAAATATTATTATTATTTAGAAGCATGGAAGTTTCTCTATCTTTTTTATCAACAAGTATGGGAGTTTCTTGAGTCTAATATCTCGGCCAATGCTGCTATCAATATATTAAATCCTATAGGTTGGCGCCTTTGATTTTTTATAGATTTAGTTTTTCCCTTTTTCCAAAAGAAAAGGAAAAAAGGGTAGCATTTGATCAATAAATCTACTCTTGATGGCATGACTACACTTGTTAAGCTGCATGGCATTTGCTAAAATTATGCACACCTTCCAATTTTATAAAACAAGACAAAAACAGACTAATTATCCTATTATGTTATGTCATCAAATGTATCCTACTGGCAGTTTATGTGCAAGGGTATGCTGATTCGACCATCGAGCCATAACCCATTCGCAAGGCACACAAAGATTTTTTTGCCATTTAACTGGAGAGGATCCTAACTCTTTGTATTAATACCAGCGTCCTATTTTTCCTTCTAGGATAGTTGGCCAAGCTCTTCGCTCTGCACACTGGCTTGTCACTAAATTTTGCTGTCCAATGATAGTTGGCAGTCTTAATTTCTACTTCTCCACAAAGTAGTGCCACATTTTTCTCTTGCTGTAAGTTTGTTAGTAGCTATGGTAACATTCGGCAATAAAAAAATAACAATATTTATTTTCCAAAAAAAAAATACTTAAAGTGAATTTGAAATCTAAATAGCAGTTCTACTGCAGCAGTAGCTAAATAACTATCTTTGCACACATTGTGTTTTTCAATTACTTCTGCATATAGTTAGACTTAGGGTGAAGTCAGGAATTTTCGACAGAGGAGGGCCAAACATAATATGTTATTGCAACAGAATATATTTAATCAAAAGGACATAGAAGTTTCTGTTGACGTGTAAACACAAAAATATATAATGAATATTTTGAGCATGCGTGGACAAATGGAAGAGAAATTATAAGTTAATCATTCATGGTTGATTATTACACAAGTCAAACTCTGTAACGAAGAAAAAAGAATTACAAATAAGCAGGAAGACTTAAAACAGAGAAAGGAAAAAGCCAAAAATCCCTCACCACCACAAAACCCAGTCCTCTTATAGTTGAAGTATAGAGGTCTAAAATCCTTATGGGATGAAAGTATGTGAAAAGAAAAACCGAGAGAATGTCTAACCTCACAGGATTGTTTTGAAAGTTTATGAAAAAAAATTTCCAGACATCCGGGCGACACGATGACATACCTGGCAGATACGAAGTCGTCCCTGAAAATCGTTGAGAAGATGCATGTAATGGTTTCCGGGCTTTACTTCAACCCCTGCAAGCAAAAAAAGAGAATAAAAAAATTTAAAATGTCTATAAAAAAAGAACGTCCGACCATAAGAAAGGATCAAACATTGAGTGGAGCAGTTCTATTTTTTGGAGGAAAAGAAGAAGTTTTACCCCAGAAAGCCATTGCTCGGAATGGGGAAGGGGAAGGGGAAGGGGAACGGGAACGGCCCTTTGCTATTGGATGTAGGCGGTCGCTCCTTCGCCTCGTAGTAAAAAAATCGCGTTTTTCTTGCTCCATTGGAAGGTGAGAACCGAGTTCATGGGCTTGCTGGCGCCAGCCAGATGGCACCTATCACCCGATCCCATCAAGTCTCTCGAGGGCAATTAATTGGTGCTACATCAGCCGGTAGATCTCCCGCAGTGGCTTTTAACTAAGTATCACTCCATCTCTTTTAAGGCAATTAATTCTCATAACAAAGATTTTTAACACTTATGCCATCAACAAATCTTTTTTCTTAGTAAATTCTACACTCTTTTTATTGATCTAATTTTCATCAATTTTCTGTCAGTTTGGATGGTTGATTATGTTGTCCACGAGGATGATGGGGAAGCTAAAGAGTTTGGAACCAATCTAGACTGTGAATATATATTAAGAGAATCAGGACAAGTTTGCATGTTCTTACTAGGATGCTACCATCAGCCGTCATATCTTGGAAGGCATATTCCTAGATATAGAACAAATATCAATGGACTTTACTGATGGAAAATATATCAGACACTCGACCTCAAACAAGGCCGGTGATGTAGATGGGGAGGTGCTGAAACTTGGGAATGATGGCAGCTGAATCTTCTTTTCTCCTTTTTTTTTTTTCAATAGTGGCTGGGGTTTTTCTTGCGGATACGAGGAAAAAGATGACAGAATGGCTAATTGGGGTTCAATTGGCTCAATTGGGTTGTGCCCGAATGGGGATGGGGCTTGATTCGTGCATGAGAGAGTTAAGACATGAAGGGATTGGGTTGGACTCATAGTAGAATTAGACTAGGGCGTTGAGGGCTTGTTGGCGCGGATGGGGATTAAGAATCCTAATGGGCATGTTTTTCTCGGTCTTCCCCCTGATCCTCTCGGTATTGCTCGGATATGTGCATACATCGTCCCTCGTTGCCTTCGGCTATCTACCCCGGGGTAGGCTTTGCGCCGATGCCCCGATGGGGTGGTAGGGGAGCTGCTGCCGCGGCCGGCGCATTTTGTCATCCGCGTGTGCACCATCGGACCCAAGTAAAGGTCGCAGGCGACTCATCGATGCCTATACTAGGAGCGCATGCCGGCCTTCCGCAGGCCCCTAACGAAGCACAATCCGTCTCCGATGAAGCCGACACGCTCGTTCCGCTACCACGACGCTCGGGCGCCACTGCCGGCCCTCGAGCGGACTCCCGCACGGTGCAGGACCCGCGACCCATCCGAATGGGACGCGCGTCCCGGCCAGCCCCATTCACGATGCTCCTCGGTAATTAAGAACCCCCCGAGGTGTGGCATTGGGGCAGATGCCCCGCTGGAGCGGTAGGGGGCCGCCGCCGCAGCAGGCCTTCCGTGCCGTGCATGTCCGTTGGCTTGCAGCGGACGTAATGCACACCTAACGACCACGACGAAGCTGGCATGCTCTTACCTTTGCCGCGGCGCTCGGGCGCCCCCGCCGGGCGGCCATATCGGTGACGTACACGGCACTTCAACTTCCTCAGTTTGCCCTCTCGGGATGCACGACCTGGCCGGCCGAGGAGGCAGATCCTGTGCGACCGGGATGCCCATCCAGACCGTTCCCATTTGCAATGCTCCTCGGTAGTTTGGAACCCTTGGGTTGGGCTTTGGGCGGATGTCCTGCTGGGCTGGTAGGGAGGGGGGGCTGCCGCTGCCGCGGTAGGCTTTTCGCTCCGCTCCGCGCTAGCCCATTGGCTCGTGGCAGACATTGCCGACATGCTCTAGCCTTTGCCACGGTGCACGGGCGCCACTGTCGTTCGGCCATCGCGGCGACCGTGAGGGGCACTTCGGCTTGCTCAGTTCCCCCTTCCGGGACACGCGACCTGGATAGCCGAAAGGCACATCCTGTGCAACCGGGACGCGCGTCCGGGCTGTTCTGGTTTGCAATGCTCCTCGGTACTTTGGAACCCTTGGGGAGGACTTTGGGCTGATGCCTCGCTGGGGTGGTAGGGAGGGGGGGCTGCTGCTGCCGCGGCGGGCCTTCCGCTCCACCCTGCATGCGGCCAGGCACACGGGGCCAAGCATTTGTGCGGAAGTGCCCACGGCCTGGGCTTTCGATTTTACGCTTGGTCGAGCGCCCTTGGACGATTGGCGCACGGGGGGCTGGGGTGCTCGTCCCTGCACGCGGTCGTTGCGCTAGGCCGAGCACCCGTGTGGTCGTGCTTGATCGAGCACTTGGGCGTGAGGAAGGCCTGGCAATCGGGCCTGCGAGCAGCCGGGCTTGCACGCGGCCGGGTGCACATGGGGCATGGCTCCTGGGCCTACGCTCGGCCGAGTGCCTGGGCTTGCGCTCGGCCGAGCGCCCGGGCATGGACGAGGCCTGGCGCCCAGGTGTTGGCCCGTGGGGCTTTGCGGCCTGGCGCCCGGGTGTTGGCCTTGTGCTGCCCTTAGGCCGGCTGGAACATGCCTTCAGTTTGGTTGGGGTGCGGATTCAGCAGCTGCTTCTGCTGAATCTTCTCGCGGATCCATGACATGGCAGCTTGTGCTCCTCTCATCTCGCGGCCTGATACATCTCGGTCGCCCATGCCTTTGCCCACCAAATCTCTATGGAAGACTCTACAGAGTTCTCCTTTGATTCTGCACGCGCTCCTTCCTTGTTTGGCCCCGCGCTTGTGCTGGAATTTCTGCCATGTGGCTCGGCCTGCTGTCTTTGGTCGAGCGCTGCCTTTAGGGGTCTTTCCTTGTTTGTTGCTGCGCATGGTGGTTGCCACTTGGCCCTTAACCAAGTCTTCAGCTTGGCTAGTTTTGGCTTTCCTTGCTTGGCCTTCGGGCGCGCATGTGCTGGCTGGTCATGGTTCAATGCACGCGGGCTTAGACTGACTGTGCTGGTTTCGGCTTGGCTCAACCCGTGCACTTGCCTTTGACCCGATTGGCTTGATTGTGCTCGGCTGAATGCAATGTTGGCCGACCCTTGTGCATGCTGTGCCATGCCATGCACGTGGCATTGGGTCGGCCTGGCGCTTGGGTGTTGGCCGGCCCAGCTACTAGTCATGCGCATGGGGAGCCATGCGCTGAGGCCCGTGCATTGCTAGGCATGCATGCGGAGGGTCGCGTGCTGGCTATCGGGCGCGTGGATGGCTGCGCGCCAGCTACTTGTCCGCACATAGTCGGTGATGCAGGAGCATCCCTCTCACGCCTTAGTCCATGAACATTGGGTCAAGGAGTTTGAGGAACATTGAGTCCATGTAATAAGTGATTTAATTCACAATGGGTTAGTGTCTTTGACGCCTAGTTAGATTGAGTCCAAGGCGTCGAGTGGGTCATTGATTGATTAGGAATAGCCACATGTCATTTGGTTAGAGTCCCAAAGAGTTGGAATTTTATTTCATGCGCAAGAGGAATCCTACTTTTGCTTGCGGCTGAAATATCCTTCCTTCTCTCCTATTCTCACACTAATAAAAGCTTCCACGTGTGGATAAGCCTCAATTGGTAAGTTGTCTAGGAGATCAATCAGGAGATTGAAGGTTTAAAAGAGTCCTTATCTGGTTAAGGGTCCAACTAAATTCGGAATTATCGTCCTTATCTTTTCCCAGCCTCCCTCTCTATATAAAGGAAGGTTTGAAGAATAAAATTTAGAAAATATTTGAGTTCATTCAAAATAGACCCTTTGTTTCGTAAAGAGAGACTCTTCTTCCTTGGTGCGACGCCAACAGGCTGAAGGAAAGGGGTGAGACTCCTCTTCTCCTGCCGCCGGGTTGATTTGGTTTGGGTGAGACTCCCACAACCATCTCTTCCTTATCTCCTTTTTTTTAATTCAAGTTTATTCTTGTTTAAATCCTTTGAAATCATCCCACCACCCTCTAGCTTTCTCCCATGCCTCCCACAATCCAAATCCCATCATCTTTCCTCCATATTTTATGCCCAGATCAAGTTCCACGAAATCAGGCCGCTGGCATTTTCCAGGAAATTCTGAAAGAGTCGACTCCACGTCGCCTCAAGTCAACTCCAGCTTCATCGAGTCGACTCCAAAGTCGACCCAAGTCGACCTCCCGAGCTCCTCAGGTCGACCCGCCTGGAACAACCGAGAGTCCGTTCCCTGATATGCCCAGCAAGTCGACCCCTCCAGCACTCGAGTCGACTCCAACCCTGCTTGAGTCGACCCCAAGGATCCTTGAGTCGATCCCAACTGAACAACAGAAGAACCCATTCTCCGGATTCTCAGAGAGAGTCGACCCCAGCCTGTAACGAGTCGACCCCGATCTGTCTCGAGTCGCTCCCAGTTTATCACGAGTCGACCCCAAGTCTGCTACAGCAAAGAAAGCCCTCTGCAGTCTCCTTCCGCATCCTACGCCAAATTGGTATCAGAGCGAATCCTTGTCGCCATGAGTACCAGAAGTGGTCGCCCATACAACAATGAACGACATCATGCTGAGATGATGGCCGAACTCATCCAACAAATGGCGGCTTTGAATAGGAAGATGGAAGTTGTTTAGGATCGTCTCTTCCCCGAGCAAAACAATCTTGACGATGACCACGGCATTCCTGCACATCCTAAAAATCCAGAAGTGCCATTTGGAGGAGACCCCGACATTGAAGCCTTCTCCCTCAGGGGTCTATCACTGCAAAGGCCACCTAGGGGTCAGCGGATGCCCCCTCCAAATATTCCTCGCATGGGGAATAATTACAGGGACCCTTATGTTCATCAACATCAGCGGGAGCGCAATGACGTCGACGATGTCATGAAGCGAGTTCGTGTAGAAGTTGCTGATTACAGCAGAAGCATGGACCCAACCCACTTCCAGGATAGGTTGATGTCTCTCGAAGACTACTTTGAGTGGTTCAGCATGCCCAATGAAACCAAGGTGTGATTTGTTAAGATGAAGCTTAAGGGCCAAGCACGCATTTGGTGGCATAGCATTGAAGAGAATTAAGCTTCACCGTGTAAGAGCCACATTTTGAGCCGGGCCGGCCCACTAACCACAGCACCGGCCCGACCCATGTGAAGGGGAGGGAGACTCCCGAACGGGGTCTTCTCCCTCCCCTGCTTCAATCCCTTCCCGAATCCACCGCAAGAGGGGAAAAAAAAAAGAGGAAATAAAAGGGGAATCAAATCTTACCTAAATTGAACCAATCCTCTTCTATAAAAGACCCCTTTTCCCTCTTCCTAGGGCATCAATCGAGAGCTCTTTCAAAAAAAAAAAAAAAGAGAGAAAGAGAGAGAGAGAGATCCGTGAGAAGCTTGGATTGTTCGCCGTCGAGCCGGCCGGAGGAGTTCGCCGGAGGTAAGGTAAGGTCCCCCTCCTCCTTCTCCTCGTCTTTAGGCCACTGTTTTTCTTGGAAATCCGGCCGGCAAGCCGCCGGATCGATGTGAACCGAACTCCCCTATTTCGGTTGCTTTTCCTCTTCTGTTCCGGCCGATCGTCGCCGATCGTGGCGCACCGCCGGCACCGCCATGGACCGACGACCATGGGGCGTCGCCGGCTATGACCGCCTACTGCCAAGCACTCTCCCCCTTCCCATTAGGAAGAAGGAAGGAAGAGAGGGAGAGAGAGAGAGAACCAACGATCTCTCTTCCCTATTATTTTATCCCCTCTCTTTCTCTCTCCTAGTTTCTTCCTCTATGTTTCAATCTCTTGGGACTCTCTCTATAGACTTTCTCCCTCTATGGGTTTTCTCTCTAGATTTTCTCTCTCCAGTTTCTCTCTCTAGATTGAAGTTTTCTCTCTCTAGTTTGATCCGAGGAGATCATTGTTTGTAAGGATTGCTGGATAGTCGTGGGTCAATGAAGGGTTTTGGGTTGTCAGATACTCCGGATAATTTTTAATATTGATTTGGTTCTGTAGGGCAACAAACTGTTGGACGAAGAGACATTGAGCAAGGTTCTACGCATCCTAGTTCGTAGATCACGGTGGTCTGTCTGGGTTGTCAGCAAAGGGTAAGGATCCTTGTACGCCAATCCTGCATGATATAATATTTTTATGCTTAGATATGTATGATATGCTATGATCCTGATAAATAAGAAGCAAAAATAGTTTTATATTAAATTATATTTTGATCGTGTTTGCTTGTGATTGGTAGTATGATGGATGCATGCATGTGTATAACTTATACCTGCATAATTGAATTTATGGATGTGGTGGTATGGACTAACCATGTTATATTGATTGCCCTGTCACGGGCCGGAAACGTGACCACGGTTAGTCTAGGCCGGAAATAAAGTGAAAAAAGGGAATGGATGTGTGTTTGTGAATTGATTAAATGAACAGGGACTTTAGGCTTATCTCGTTATTATTGATTGCCCCAATCACAGGCTGGAAATGTGATATTATCGATTGCCCCGTCACAGGCTGAAAATGTGATACCATCGATTGCCCCGTCACAGGCTGGAAATGTGATACTATCGATTCCCCATCACAGGCCGGAAATGTGATACTATCGATTGCCCCGTCACGGGCCGGAAACGTGACTGGGATGTAGCCCAAAGTCGGAAAGATAATTGATCCGGATCAAGTTAATATAGAATGGAAAGAAAAAGCATTGAAAATATTAATGAAGATTTATGAGCTATCGTATGCTATATCATTCTTGCGTGGTTGGACTTTCATTGATATTTGACGTACATACTATATTGATTATTTGAGCCTTTTGATAGCCGGTTTATGATTTCATGAAATGTGCATCGATTTGTCGTGGCTTTCAAATTCATATTATTATTGTGTTGGTATGGATGTGTAGGGATTCTTACTGGGCTGTAAAGCTCATCCCCTTTTCTTCTTTCTTTTTATCAGAGTTGCAGAATGCTTAGATTTGGATGGGATGGGCGCAGAGTGCAAGTATCAGAGTCATTAGCTAGTTAGTTTGTTTGTCCTTCTTTGATGTCGATGAACATTTGAAGATCTTGTAATTGAACTAATTTGTTTATTTGGACATGTCGGACTGCTCTATTTGGATTACTAGATTAATTGTGGATTTATTGGAATGTTTGTTAATCATAGGCCTTGCATGATCTTTAGGGCACTGCTCTAGAGCTCATGCGGCCGGTCGCGTACCGAACCCGGGTGCTGGGTTCGGGGCGTGACACACCGACTCCGACAACCCCCTATCAATGATTGGGAGGAGATGAAACTTCGTCTAAAGGAGAAGTTTCTTCCCCTCGATTATGAGGAGACCCTCTTCGAAGAACTTCTAAGACTTCATCAAGGAAACTCTTCCGTGGAGGAGTATACGGCCCGATTCCATGAGTTGATGATCCGCAGCAACCTCACAGAGACGGAGCGACAGTCCCTAACTCGGTACCAAGCTGGGCTGAGGGATGACATCAAAAGGGAGCTAATGACAACACGCATCTTCAGCCTAGAGGAGGCATACCAACTCGCCATTTGAGTTGAAACGTAGCTGCGACAAAGATGCCTTGCGCAAGCACCAGTTGCCCGACGGTTCCCGAGCGCAATGCCAACCGAGGAGTTCCTTTTTCTCGAGGTAACACCCCTACTTTCAGGTCTGAAGCCTCTGCTAATCGAAGCATGTATCAGGAAAGAGGTGCTCCAAGGGCTAATGAAAAGGGTAAGGATCCTATGCCACAATCTAAGCCACAAGAAAAAAATCCTGTTGAATGCTACAAGTGTGGCGGGCGAGGTCACTTTGCTGTTGTTTGTCCAACCCGAGGCCAGCGTTTTGCATTGGTATGTGAAGTGGATGAGATCATAGGACCCTCTGAAGTTATTCCTCCCTCTCAGCCCGCTGATGAAGAGAAAAATGAAGGGAACGAAGAACATGATGCAGAAGCTCCTGCGGTGGAACTAGAAGCATCAGATCTGCCCATGTGCGTCGTACGGCGCATTCTTACAGGCTACAAACAGGAGGAGTACGTGGAGGAAGATTGGAAGCGCACCAATATCTTCCACACTCGCGTCGAGCATGCCAACAAGTCTCTAAATCTCATCATCGATAAAGGAAGTTGCATGAACATCATATCCGAAGGAGTACTGAAAAAGCTGAATCTGAAATCGGTACAGCATCCAAAGACATATCGGGTAAGTTGGATCGAAGACTCCTCCATTCCTGTTAGGCAAAGATGCTTGATCAGTTTTTTACTTGGTAAGGACTTCCGAGATGAAGTATGGTGCGATGTTTTGCTCATGAAAGCATGCCATCTTCTTCTAGGAAGACCATGATTGTATGATCGTAGTGTCGAGTATGACGGTCGATCCAATTGTTATTCTCTATATTGTGCCAACAAAAGAGTTGTGTTAAAATCTCTTCGGATCACTGATTTTACCTCTAAAAATTTGATAATCCAACGGATTTTAACCATGAGAAAGTTTGAAGCTTGTAGCCGAGAGGTTGGAGTCATGTATGCGCTAGTGTCTAGGAAAGTTGGGGCTGAAATTTCAGAAGCTGTTCCTTTTGATTTCAAGTCTATATTGGACGATTTTTTTGATGTGACCCCTAAAGACCTTCCCAAGGAGCTTCCACCGATGAGGGACATCTAACATGCCATAGATTTGGTGCCTGGTTCAAGCTTACCGAATCTTCCCGCATATCGGCTGAATCCTAGAGAATATGAGGAGCTTCACCGCCAAGTCCAAGAACTTTTGGACAAAGGATTCATCCGAGAGAGCCTCAGCCCATGTGCCGTCCCGGCTCTACTTACTCCCAGAAAGGATGGTTCATGAAGAATGTGCATGGACAGCAGAGCAATCAACAAGATTACAGTGAAGTACTGTTTCCCGATCCCGCGGCTTGACGACATGCTGGATCTGTTGCATGGAGCCACCATCTTCTCCAAATTGGACCTTCGAAGTGGCTACCACCAGATCAGAATTAGACTTAGAGATGAGTGGAAGACGGAATTTAAGACCAAGGATGGCCTCCATGAATGGATGGTTATGCCCTTTGGTCTCTCCAATGCGCCAAGTACTTTCATGCGGATCATGAATCAAGTGCTGAAACCGTACATTGGATGCTTTGTGGTTGTTTACTTCGATGACATTTTAATCTTCAGTCATAGCCGTGAGGAGCATCAGCAGCATCTTCGCCAAGTGCTTCGCACTCTCAGATCCGAGAAACTATACGTCAACTTGAAGAAGTGCTTCTTTGCCGAGCCACAAGTTCCTTTCCTCGGTTTATAGTTTCAGCCAATGGAGTCTCTGCCGATCCAGAAAAGGTTAAAGCCATTCGAGAGTGGTCTATACCCTGCAACATTCATGAAGTAAGAAGCTTCCATGGTCTGGCATCCTTCTACCGAAGGTTCATAAGGAATTTTAGCAGCATAATGGCCCCAATCACAAACTGTATGCGAGCTGAATTCTTTCATTGGAGTTCGGCAGCCACCAAAGCCTTTGAAGAAATCAAGGTACTTCTAGCTCAAGCTCCGATTCTTCGACTTCCAAATTTTGAACAGGTATTTGAGGTTGCTTGTGACGCATCCCACATCAGAATTGGTGGAGTTCTAAGTCAAGAAGGTCATCCCATCGCCTTCTACACCGAGAAGTTCAATGATGCAAAGCACCGATACTCCACGTATGACGTTGAGTTTTACACTGTGGTTCAAACTCTAAAACATTGGAGACACTATCTCCTACACCAGGAGTTCGTCATGTACACCGACCATGACTCTCTGAAGTACATCAACTCCCAAAAGAAGTTAAGTGCACGGCATGCCCGATGGGTTGAGGTGCTGCAACAGTTTACATTCGTGCTGAAACATAGACTGGGTGTAGAGAACCGTGTCGCTGATGCTCTCAGCCGAAAGTCACATTATCTAACTTTATTGGAAGCTGAGGTAATAGGGTTTGAAGATTTGAAAGCCTTATATTCTACAGATGCATAATTTCAGTCTATTTTTGCAGAAATCTCAGCAGGGGACAGACGGCAGCACCCAGAATTTTCTATGCACGATGGTTTCCTCTTTCAGGGCACTCGCCTATGTGTCCTAGAGTCTTCACTTCGAGATCACATCATTAGAGAGGTTCACGGTGGAGGTCTTACAGGGCATTTTGGCCGTAATAAGACTATCAGCATGGTGGAGGACCGATTTTATTGGCCGACCTTACGAAGAGACGTTAGTCGAATCATCAAGCAGTGTCGTACTTGTCAGCTTGCCAAGGGATTCAAAACTAACGCCGGCCTCTACTCTCCAGTACCATTGGCGAGATCACCATGGGAGGACCTTAGCATGGATTTCGTGCTTGGGTTGCCCAAGACGGTACGAGGACATGGTCCTAATTTTGTCATTGTTGATAGATTTTAAAAAATGTCGCACTTTGTGCCATGTGCAAAGACTTATGATGCATCTCGAGTTGCTGATTTGTTCTTAAAAGAAGTGGTTCGTTTACATGGGCTTCCGAAGACTATTGTATCTGATCGTGATGTCAAGTTCGTTAGCTATTTTTGGAAGACACTTTAGGCGAAGCTTGGCACTTGTCTATCCTTCTCCAGCACCTGTCATCCCCAAACAGATGGGCAGACCGAGGTGGTCAACCGCAGTCTTGGGAACCTTCTTCGCTACTTAGTCCGAGATCATATTAAATCTTGGGATTTAATCTTACCACATGTTGAGTTTGCCTACAACAGCAGCATCAACCGGACTACGGGAATGTCACCATTCGAGATCGTGTTTGGGCTGAAGCCTAGGCAACCCATTGATCTACTTCCCCTACCTGTCAACACAAGAACCAGTGAAGGTGGTGAAGATTTTGCAAGGCATATACAGGACATCCATGCAGAAGTACGATGCCAATTAGCCACCAGCACTGACATGTACAAACAACAAGCAAATCTGAAACGACGTCCTCTTAAGTTCCAAGAAGGAGACTTTGTACTTATTCGGTTGAGTGCTGAATGTTTTCCCCACAGGAATTTTCAGAAACTTCAACCTCGTCGAGCTGGTCCCTTCAAGGTATTAAAACGGCTAGGACCCAATGCTTACATGCTTGAGTTACCAGATGACTTGCAGGTCTGCCCCATTTTCAACATTGGAGACCTACAGCTATATGAAGGACATCATGTTGAAGCAGAAGACCCTCCTCCAGTGCCGCCATCCCTACCACGATGAACAGCTACAAAAGACACCATTGAGGAAATTTTGGATGATCAAATCGTGTCTACTTGTCGGGGAGGCTATCAGAAGTTTTTAGTTAAATGGAAAGACAGACAAATCTCAGATTGTTCGTGGTTGAAGACGGAGGAAGTCCAGCGGCTGAATCCAGATCTCTACGAGCTATACCAGTCGCGAAACTCAACGGAGTCAAGTCCTTTCCCAGCCGGAGGGAATTGATGCAGGAGCATCCCTCTCATGCCTTAGTCCATGAACATTGGGTCAAGAAGTTTGAGAAACATTGAGTCCATATAATAAGTGATTTAATTCACAATGGGTTAGTGTCTTTGACGCGTAGTTAGATTGAGTCCAAGGCATCAAGTTGGTCATTGATTGATTAGGAATAGCCACATGTCATTTGGTTAGAGTCCTAAAGAGTTGGAATTTTATTTCATGCGCAAGAGGAATCCTACTTTTGCTTGCGGCTGAAATATCCTTCCTTCTCTCCCATTCTCACGCCAATAAAAGCTTCCACGTGTGGATAAGCCTCAATTAGTAAGTGGTCTAGGAGATCAATCAGGAGATTGAAGGTTTAAAAGAGTCCTTATCTGGTTAAGGATCCAACTAAATTCGAAATTGTCGTCCTTCTCTTTTTCCAGCCTCCCTCTCTATATAAAGGAAGATTTGAAGAATAAAATTCAGAAAATATTTGAGTTCATTCAAACCCTTTGTTTCGTAAAGAGAGACTCTTATGCCAACAGGCTGAAGGAAAGGGGTGAGACTCCTCTTCTCCTGCCGCCGGGTTGATTTGGTTTGGGTGAGACTCCCACAACCATCTCTTCCTTATCTTCTTTCTTTTTTTTAAATTCAAGTTTCTTCTTGTTTAAATCCTTTGAAATCATCCCACCACCCTCTAGCCTTTCTTCCATGCCTCCCACAATCCAAATCCCATCATCTTTCCTCTAGATTTCACGCCTAGATCAAGTTCCACGAAATCAGGCCGCCAGCGTTTTTCAAGAAATTCTGAAAGAGTCGACTCCTCCCGACCTCGAGTCGACTCCACGTCGCCTCGAGTCGACTCCAGCTTCATCGAGTCGACTCCAAAGTCGACCCAAGTCGACCTCCCGAGCTCCTTAGGTCGATCCGCTTGGAACAACCGAGAGTCTGTTCCCTGATACGCCCAGCGAGTCGACCCCTCCAACACTTGAGTCGACTCCAACCCCGCTCGAGTCGACCCCAAGGATCCTTGAGTCGACCCCAACTGAACAACAGAAGAACCCGTTCTCTGGATTCTCAGAGAGAGTCGACCCCAGCCTGTAACGAGTCGACCCCGATCTGCCTTGAGTCGATCCCAGTTTATCACGAGTTGACCCCAAGTCTGCCACAACAAAGAAAACCCTCTGCAGTCACCTTCCACATCCTGCACCACTCGGAGGCGTGTAGGGGTCCGCGCGCCTGCTGCTGTTCACGGGGCTGGGCCGACTGTCGGCAAGGTTGGCCACTGCTTGGCAAGCCTCCAAGCAGTGGATTTGGCCCGTTGGTTGGTCTTGGCTAAGGTTGGCCTCGGCCAATTTCTCTGAAATTTGGCTTGACGGGCTGGGGTTCTCATCATTCCCGTACCCTTGTCCTAAAGGGTGTCGTCAAGGACCAAGCTTCCCTCCTTTCATGATAATGCATCAGCCACTTTGTTTTCTTTCCCTGGTTAATAAATAATGTCATATTTAAAGCTAAGTAATTTTACCAGAAATTTTTGTTGCTCTGGAGTCACGATCTTTTATTGAAGAAGGTGTCGAAGTGCTTGCTGGTCGGTGACAATGGTGAAGCGTCTCCCGAGTAGGTAGGGTCTCCAAATCTTGATCTCATGCACCACCGCAAGTAGTTCTCTTGTGTACGTGCTCCATGCCTTCTTTTGCGTCCTAAGGGCTTTTGAAACGTAAGCTAAGGGTCGCCATCCTTTAGCTAGGACCGCGTCGATTCCATCATTGCTTGCATCGGTAAAAACTTGGAATGGTTTGCTAAAATCAGGAAGTGTGAGTATAGGGGTTTGAGTCATGGCCCTTTTTAGATCTTCAAAAACTTGTCGGGCTGCATTTGTCCACTCGAACCCATCTTTCTTCAGCATGGCCGTGAGCGGCTTTGCAATGAGACCATAGTCTCTTACAAACTGTCGGTAGTAGCTGGTGAGTCCTAGAAATCATCGCAAAGCTGATATATCCTTGGGCAGCGGCCAATCAATCATGGCCTCTATTTTTCACGAATCAATTTGTATGAAATGGATGCATAAGGATGTTGTGTTCTGCCTGGAATACAATGATGAAGTTGAAAGTACCAGATATTTCTAAAGGCATACCATCAGAGAAACTTCCTTTACCAGTAGGGTAGATCAAGAAAACAGCAATAGCAGCTGCAATAGGAGCTGAATATGATCAGTACCAATGAATAGGATAGATAGAGAAGATCTATCATATACCTATACTGTGTTTGAAATTTATGGTTTACATTGGTGCAAATCCAATCACCTAGATTTGAGATGAAAAGCAATTCCCCCTTCGCCGGATACAACATGCCCAAGATATTTGAGCTTCTTTTGAACAAAGGCGCACTTGGAAAGTTTGATAAAGAAATGATGTTCTTCCAAAGTGCGCAAGACTAGATCTAAATTTCATATATGTTGTTCGATGGAATTTGAATAAATAAAGGATGTCGTCAAAGAAGACGATGGCAAACTTGCAAAGATGCGGTTTGAATACCTGGTTCATGGTGGTTTGGAAGGTTGATGTAGCGTTGCATAGCCGGAATGGCATGACGAGGTACTCATAATGGCCTGAGTGGGTGCGGAATGCTCTTTTGTGGACATCTTCGTCACGCATCCAGATTTGATGGTAGCCGGCCCGAAGATCAAGTCTTGTGAAGTATTTGGCATCGTGGAGTTCATCTTGCATCTTATCAACAGTCGGGATTGGAAACTGGTCTTTAATGGTGGCCTCGTTCAAGGCCCTATCTATGCAAAACCTTCAAGATCCATCCTTCTTTCTCACCAAGAGAACCGGTGATGAGAAGGGGCTTGTACTTGGCCGGATTATCCCTTGCTTTAGCATGTCATCTACTTGCCTCTCGATTTCTCCCTTTTGAAAATGAGCATACCTATATGGTGGTACATTGATTGGTTTGCTCTCTTTTTTAAGTCGGATGGGGTGATCGAAGGTGCGCCGAGGTGGAAGTGTGGTTGGCATCTCTAGGACACAACGGTGTGCTTCAAGGAGTTTACATATTTGTGGAAGCAAGCCTTGTAACTCTTCATTTGACTGCGGTTGAGGTCTCTCCGCAGCCCCTTCTTGGTTGGACGGCATCACGGCGAAGCAAAGAGCTCCCCCATGACACAAGCGCTCAATCATGTTGGCCTCGCAAGGCCGGATATCTTTGTGGCTGAGTGATGTCCAAATCTTCTTCTTTCCACCATGCCGGAATTCCATGGTCATTGTGTTGTAGTCGGTGACCACTTTTTCGATGCCTCGAAGCCACACATTGCCATGAACTACATCCAAGCCCACAAGTTGGAGTACATGTAGGTCGGCTGCCATTCAGATGCCTTGGAAGTTGAGTCGGACATCCTTGACAACTTCTTGGCATTTGAGTTTTTCACGACTTGCCACCTTCACTTCAAAAGGTTCAGCGGCTGCCCTCTTAAGACCAACTCATTGAAGAGCTCCCGAATTGATGAAATTATGCGAAGAACCGTTATCAACAAGTAAAGATACCTCATGTTTGCCGTTCTATATAGTCATCCTCATAGTTGAAGGTCTTTGGACTTCGGTGAGTGCATGTAAGGATAACTTAGCATCTTTTGGAACGGGGCTTATGGAGTTAGCTTCTATGGGATCATCCTCAGTGAAGTTGCTATCAGAGGTTGCAGCATCATCTTCTTCGGCCTCATCCTGACTACTATTGATGTGGAGAACATAGGATTGGTTGGGTTTACAATGGTGACCTTTCTCCTATTTTGCGCCGCATTTAAAACATAGACCGTTCTTGATGTACTCTTGCAGCTCTTCTCAGTTTAGCTTCTTGACTTCATGGTGCTGTGGTTTGGAGGTACTTGCGGCTGCATATGGTGACTTTAATTGCAAGGGTTTGGTATCCTTGTGATTGGAGATCTCCTTGGCCGGTCGTCAGTCGTTGTAGCCACTTTGGTCAAGTATCTCCGCCATTCTCATTGCATTTTGAAGGCGTGTGGGCTGCTTGAGTTTAAGTTCCTTAGATAGCCAAGGTTTGAGCCCGTCGATGAAAGTGCTTAGTAAGGCTTCTTCGGACCATCCATCCACCATTGTTTGAAGTTGGCAGAAGTCATCAATATAGCCTTGCACCTTGCCTTCTTGCTTCAATTTGGCCAATTGACCGTGGTGATTTATGGTTGGTGATGGCCCCCATTGGTTCATGAACTCTTGCACAAAGGCCATCCATCCCAATCGATTCCCTTCTTTCTCAAAAATATTCCTTAGCCATCTCTACCACCTACTAGCTCTCCCTTCTAGATGGTAACTAGCTAAGGTAACCCTTTCCTCCTGAGGGATCTCATAGACATGAAAATACTACTCAACCTTGTCGAGCCATTTATATGGATATCATCCTCCAAAAGTTGGAAAATCTATTTTAGGTTTTCGGATCCCTCTTTCTTGTGGACCCGAAACTCTAACATCATCATTAAAATCAACCCAATCTCTCCTCTTTCTTTCCTCTTGATCTCTTCGGCCATGAGGCCCCCGAGATTGAGGACTCCTTATGGGTTCACGCTCCTCTTCATAAAAACCTCTAGGCCGATCCTCCTCTAGGATGCCATCGGCCCATCTATCTACTACATCATCACCACTTTCTACTCTTCCTCCTCTTCTTCTTCTTGTTTCTCTCATATTTTTTCTTACTTTCTCACTTAGATCACTCTCTTTTTCTACAAATCTCCTTTCTAATCTCTCTATGTTGGCGTTACTTTCTCTTCTCATGATGGCCAAAGTGTTCATCACATTCTCTAACACTCGGCCGATTTGGGTTTCCAAGGCTTCGAAGGGTCTTTGTTGGTTGTTTGAGTCTCCTCCCGACTCCATAATAGATCTGAAATTTTTTTTCCAAACAAAAACCAAACCAGTTCTCCTGTGGCCGTCACCCAAAGGATGAGCCGGCCCTCCTTTAATGAGAAGATTACACCACTCAATATTACCCTTATGGGTTGTACAAATATGAATGAATACAAGATTTAGATCTCTCAACCCAAAGAGGTCTTGATGATCTATGTGTTCCCTAAAAAGTTGTAGTTGGGGAAGGCGTATAAGGTACTACCAGTAGCCTCCCTTTATGCGGCCTCTAATATACCCTACAACCAATCAGTTGGGTCAAATAGCGTTGGGTACTACCAGTAGCCTCCCCGTTGCACTATTCCTAGATTGAACACAATAGAATCAAGAGGGCTCTTTTTCTTACAAGAAAAAACTCTCACAATACATCAAGACAATAAAATACCCCTTTTTGGGTACAAGTGTGGCGCATCCAAAGCATGAAATACAAGAAACTGCAGTGAAAATAGTGTAGGGGCCGACTCATGCAGATCGGAGGTCGACCCTTGAAAGAGCTGAGGCTAGCTCATGCAGATCGGGGGTCGCCCCCTAAAAGAGCTGGGGTCGGCTCATGCAGATCGAGGGTTAACCCCTGAAAGAGCTGGGGTTGACTCATGCTATTAAAGGGTTGACCCTAGGCCTATTTCAGTTTTAGGTAGAGAAGAAATTTAGTCTTCTACCTACTTGAGACTCAAGTAATTTGGGTCTTGAGGGGGCTAACCATTGTTGGGCTAAATTTAGGCCCATAGGAAGAGAGAGCATGCAAGTCATGAGTGTACATGGGCTTGGGTTGACTGCTTTCTTATGTGGTTTAGCCTAGGAGAGCTTTTGGGTTTGGGTCATGATTGACTATATATATATACACTCATGTTTTTTTGTATAGGTGGAATGAAATCAGATGATACTCCTTTCTCCTTGAAAATCCTATTCCTCTCTTCTCTTCCTCTCATGCACATAAGCTGCCATCTTTAAGAACACTAGGGCATGCAACCATCAAAGAAAGAAGAACCTATTTCCGCTTGGTTCTTGTTCTCTTCCACCATCAAAGAATCAGTGATCCACCCTTCTCTTGTTGTGTTCTTTCCCAGAGTCATATGATGGGTTGATTACTACTTTGGTGTATGGGAAGGAAATCCTGAATTATGAAGAGGTGATTGGTGTTTTTCGGTCTAATGAGCAAAGAGAGAAGATTTGCAAGGGAAGTTCTAACTCAGAGATTCTTGCTGTGATTGAGAGGTGAGGGAGACCTAGGGAAAGAGTTAGAGAGAAGTCTAAGGGAAGGTCGAAGTCTCAGAGAAAGTAGAAGGCTTGGAAGTGCTACAAGTGTCATCAAATTGGACACATAAGGTGGAATTGTCGTTTGCTGGAATTAGAGAAGGGCAAGAATGTTTCCAAGGGTGGTTCGGCCGGCCATGGGGGTGCTCACACATCTAAAGATAGTGGAGATGATATCTTGGTTGTTTCAGATGGTCACATGAAGGAAAACAGTCGGTGGACGTTATATTCAGCATGTTCGCATCATTACACTTCGCATCGAGAGTGGTTTGATACTTATGAGTTTAGGTGATGATTATCCTTGCAAGGTTACTGGTGTAGGCACCATTAAGGTGAGGATGTATGATGGGGTCATCAAAACATTGACTAATGTGAAGTATGTTCCGAAGGTGAAGAAGAACCTGATTTCATTGGGCTACTTGGAGATGCACGGGTGTGTTTTTGGTAGCCAACCAGGCAGCGGTTGTTTGAGGATCACCAAAGGGGTTTTAGTGGTGATGAAGGTCAGATGGATGGCCAATAATCTCTATAAGATGGAAAGCTTAGATGTGACAGATAGTGCAGAGGTGTTGGCAGTAGCACAAGAGAAGCAGTTAATCTACAAACTGTGGCACTATCGGATGAGTCACATGAGCGACAGGAGGCTCACAGAACTCGGTAAAAGAGGCCTGATTCCTGTAGTGAAAAAGGAGGGGAATGACATATGTGAGCCTTGCATTTATGGCAAATAGCATAGGATAAAGTTTACCAGCAGTTTCAAGCAGAGTGAAGGTATACTGGACCTAGTTCACTCGGATGTATGGGGACCGACTCCTATTTCGGCCAGAGATGGAGCCAACTATTTTTTGACATTCATTGATGATTTTTCTAGGAAGGTATGGGTGTATCTGATAAGGAAAAAATTAGAGGTGTTTGCCCGGTTCAAAGCTTGGAGAGCTGAAGTTGAAAAGAAAACAGAAAAATCAGTGAAATGCCTGAGGTTTGACAATGGAGGGGAGTACACTAGCAGCGAATTCAGAAGGTACTATGAGGAGAATGGGATCAAATGCCATTTCACAGTAAGGATGACTCCCCAACAGAATGGAGTAGCCAAAAGAATGAACCGAACATTGACAGAGAAGGCTAGGAGTCTGAGGCTGCCAGCATCACTTCCCAAGTCCTTTTGGGGTGATGCGATAACCTTTTCATATTTTCTTGTTAACAGGTCCTCTAATCACAAACTTGATGGTGACATTCCAGAGGAGATCTGGAGTGGAAAGAAGTTGGAGCTTGACTACCTGAAGATTTTTGGTTGCCCGGCCTATGCACTTGTGGAGGCAACCGAAAGAAGCAAGTTAGACCCAAAATCCAAGAAGATGATTGATGCAAAAATAAAATTGTTCTCCCAAGTGCAGGAGAATCGTACAAGTAGTAAAATCTCGGGAGTCCGAGGTCGAATCCTCAGGGAACGAAATTTATAGATTATTAGCGTAATTTTTAGATTAATTAATTAAATAAATTTGTGGATTAAAATGATGTTTTGATTTTCAGAAATTAAATGCAGAGAATAATAAACACAATTCAATGAAATAAAAATGGTAGGGATCTGGAATCCCCCTTGATGATGTTGCATCCAAGGAATAAACTCTATGGTTCTTGATTAAAGATTAAATGTAGGATAGATCTAATCATGGTATATGTTTCATGAACATATGAACTCAATTTCTAAGCATTCATCGTGCTTTCTACGTCTACGACGAATTAAATACTAAAGCAATCCATATATCAATAATCATAATCCATTAAAGATCTATCTACGAAATAACTACGCATGGATCAAGAACATGTCAATAAATATAAATCATTGAAAGCAAAAGTTTAGAGTTTACTTCAAAGAGCAATACATCAAAGGTTCCTCCATCACCCTCCCTAGGACTTTAGCCTTCCATTTCACACATTAATCCCCCTTTCATTTTCTTTCTTTTTTTTTTTTCTCTTTTCTTTTCGGAAACAGGGCCTCCCCTGTTTCCTCTCTCTGTTTTTTTTTTTTATTTTGAAATGGGGACTCCCTTTTCGAATGAGGGATGGCCTGTTTTTCCTCCCGAATGGCAGAGATAACCGGCTCTCCTCCCCCCCCTTTCTCGCACGCGGTGACAGATGGCCGGATGAGATGAATCCCCGGGCGAAAATGATGGACGCGGACGGCTGCAGATCGATTGAAGGAGGTTGAACGCGGAAATCTCGGGATGTTGGGATCTCATGCTGAAGATGAAGCTTGACCGCTGGCGTTTGGGATTCGAATGGCTGGATCGAATGCAGGAGATGGGGCGCGGACAGCTGCTGGAAAGTTTGCATGCGAGTGGATAACGATCACGGAGCTGGGATCTCGGGATGGTCGGGTCTTGCATGCGAAATCTTCGGACTCGGATGGGAGCTGGAGCTGAGACGCGTGGAGGATGCTTCACGGACGCTGGATGTGGCTGCACCTAGTCTGGGAGAAGCTGGATGCATAGGAGATGAATATGGAGAAGATACGTGGGATGCTGGCGCTGAGATCATGGAAGCTGGGAGGTGCTGTGAACCGGGATGACATGGGGAGGAAGGAGATCCGAGAAGAGCTGCATGCGTACGTGTGAAGGAAGCTGAGAATCGCACGGACACGGGATGCTTGGGAGCTGGGACGCGTGGCTTTGGACTCATGGATGAGCGGAAGCGAGTTGATCACGGGAGAAGGCTGGGAGAGCTGTGGGTGCGGGAGATTGCATACGGAAGAATTGGAATGTTGGCACCTGCGCTTAAGATGCAGAAGAAGCTGAGATGCACGAGATGCTGGGAATTAATTGCAGTGAACTGTCTTGCTGAACTTAGACTCCTTCTAATGTGCAACTGGGGTTGAACCATGCGGTTGACTGGTCACCTACGGTGATGCATCTTTTGGACCCAATGCGCATTTTAACTCTGATTTACGATCACCTGCACCCAACAAAAAGTGTTGGTTGGTCCTTTGATGTTTTATTAGAACTAATTGCATAAAATTAAGATAAGTACTCACTTTCGTAGGAATCACGATTGCACTTAGCACGTGCAACAAGCCGTTAAACCCCTAGGTTACCCTAGTGGACGAGTGTTGTCTCGTGAGGGTTTTCAGGGATGTTACCCACAAACATCATGAATTATATGACATGAGATTCTAATAAAAATAAACCCTAAGCTAATACACATGTAATTAATTGACAAATATTTTCAAGTATGGCAACTGTCAAAGCAAGGAATATAAAAGTGTAGTGTGCATCAAATCATATGACTTTCTCAGAGTACTAATACCTCCACCACAACAGAGCACCGCCTGAGTTTTAGGTGCACTACTCAAGTCCACAAATGTTTTCTACACTTTATTAGATCCTGATCCATCAAATTTTCAGAATATCACTTGTTGTCTAAATTTGTCAAGAATGGTTCGCATATAAAGAAAGAGCTATCAATCCCAACTAAACAACCCGGGTACACAGAGGTCCAATACAATAAAGTCAAACCAGCCATTACCACATGTCACTAGGTTCAATCCAACCAACCCTATTCATGCTTATTTTTATTTTTATTTTTAAACACATATGAAGATTACAATAGTCCAACCCCATTAGGCTCTAGTAAGATCCATATAGCGAGCTTTCAGCCAATGACCCCCGATCCAGTTGGCTCAAGACATTAGGTGAAACACCCCTTGGGCTTAATTACTCGAATCAGACTACGCCACGAGGCCAGACTTGTCATCATAAGGTTTTTTTTTTGTTTTTTTGTTGTGCAAGAAAAGAGAAGATAGACTGAACCATATATATATTTTTTTATTATATATGTGACTGCATCGTGACTATAGGTCAACCAAGGTCGGATCATAAGGCACCTAAGTAATCTAGTCAGGATATTCAACCTCTATCTTTATGTGAAAACCAAATCCTGAACCTTATGGTACGAACAAGGATACTCATACTTCTTTTATGGATAAGGCTAACAAAAATGCAGTTAATAAATATGAACTCCTGAGGCCTTCCTATTGTCATTAAGTACACGTGTGGGGATCTAATAATAGGTCTCTGATCAGTCATAGTATGCATATGTTCCTTGCCTTAATAGTTGTACACACTCAATATGAAAATACATGTGCATTTGCTCAAAAAAGAAAGTAATAGAATAAATCAAATGCAAAAACAAGTTTTTTTTTTTTATCAAAATATTTCCCTCCCCCCAACTTAAACATTGCATTGTCCTCAATGTAAAAAAAATGCAAGAAAACTATATATGAGAGACAATAGAGAAAATAATAGAGAAATAAGAAGAATACCTTGGGCTGTTGATTTTCAGAAAAGAAGACCTACAAAATAAGAAGAAAACTAGAAATAAAAGAAAAAATAATAATTCTAACTAATATACACATACCTTGGCCGTCATGCTCAGTCATAAGAAGGCTCCTCCAAGGGAAAGGAGTCCTCTTCATCTGCAAAATTCTCAAGAAAAGGTTTTAATCTTTGTCCATTTACCTTAAAAATTGTGCCATCCTGTGGATTTTCAATTTCAACTGCCCTGTGTGGAAAAACAGTTTTTACAATGAAAGGACCTGTCCATCTTGATCGTAACTTTCCAGGAAACAGATGTAAGCGAGAGTCATACAAAAGAACTTTTTGTGCAGGTTCAAAAGATTTTCTTAGAATTGATTTATCATGCCTAATTTTCATTCGTTCTTTACAAAGTCTAGCATTGTCATACGCATCCCGACGAATTTCATTCAACTCACTTAATTGTAATTTTCGAATTAAACCAGCATCTGACAATTCAAAGTTCAATTTTCTAATGGCCCAATATGATTTATACTCTAATTCAACAGGTAGATGACATGCTTTTCCATAGACTAGCCGATACGGGGACATACCAAGAATAGTTTTATAAGCAGTACGGTAAGCCCACAATGCGTCAGAAAGTTTTAAAGACCAGTCTTTGCGTGATGGATTCACCGTTTTCTCTAAAATTCGTTTAATCTCCCGATTAGCTAACTCAACTTGGCCACTAGTCTGCGGGTGATAAGGAGTTGCAACTCTATGAGTGATACCGTACTTTCGTAACAGGATCTCAAAAGGTTTGTTACAGAAATGTTTTCCCCCATCACTAATTATGACCTTGGGCATCCCAAATCTAGAAAATATATTTTCTTTAAGAAATTTTAAAACTGGTTTGTGGTCATTTGTTCGACAAGGCACAGCTTCTACCCATTTGGACACATACTCTACACCAACCAAAATGTACTCATATCCAAAAGATGGTGGGAATGGGCTCATGAAATCGATGCCCCACATGTCAAAAATTTCAATAGCAGTAATGGGCTGAAGAGGCATCATTTGCCTACGAGTTAGATTTCCAACACGTTGACATGGGTCACATGTCCTACAGAACTCGTGGGCATCTTTAAATAGTGTAGGCCAATAAAAACCACATTGCAACACTTTAGCTGCCGTTTTCTTAGATGCAAAGTGTCCTCCACAAGATTGATAGTCAACTTTAAAGACCACGCAATAGCACGTATCTAGTAGGATAGTGATTACGGGTATCGATCCACAGGGATTGGGGTATAGTTGTTTTCTTAAAAAAAATATTTAAAAGGATGAATTTGTGAAGACTATTAAACTAAGCAATTTAATAAAAAAAAATGCAATTAAAGGGATATCAGTTTAAGAGAACCTAGGGCAAGGAATTCACCACTAACATCGGAACAAGGGTTATTTATATTTTATTTCGTTCTTGGATTAACATGCAAATTGGCTACAAGCCTAATAAGCATTTAAATAAAAATTCACAAAAGTAATTTGGGCATAATCCATCTTCAGTAGGCATGAAATGTCTATCCTAATCTAAGGTGGCAGCACATCGCATCTTCCCTAAGCATGGACTATCTTATATTTACTTAGTGATCATGAAGAACAGTTGTATAAACTTCACATTTAAAATCACAGAAATTAAACATGAAATAAAAGAAGATATTCATTAAAAACAATAAGTTCATACAACTCCAAGAATAGAAATCAAAAATACAAAATCCTTAGCCCTTTGCTAGGGCTACATCCAGCCCTAGAGAGAAGATCAGCCTTCCGTGGAGCGGTAGACGGCAGCAGCAGCACAGCAGCAGGCTCCCATTTCTATCACGATCGGCTTCCTCTGCCTCAGCACTTCATTTTTTTTCTTTCTTTTGAGAAGACATTCCCAAAAAGACCCAAACTCTTCTCTCTCAACCTATTTCATCTTCTTCCGTGGGAACTTCACCTGTGAATCCGAGCTCTTCTTCTCCCGGTGGGAACTTGGCCTGTGAGGAGATTTGGGAGAAGCCTCCCCCCCAGTGGGGGAAGAGGGATGCCCCCCCGGTGGGGAAGGAGGAATGCCTTGGTCTTCACGTCCGACTCCTTTAAATAGACTTTCCATCTCCCTGTTCCAGGATCAATGGCTGCGGGATAAGGATGGAGGCTGAGAAGATTTCGGACACTGGGAGGAAGGCTTTGTTTGGATGCCGTGAAGCTCGGGAGTTTGGCTTGATTTGCGAACGGGTTTGAACGTGAAACAGGGGAAAGAAGTTGGGATCTCGGCTGAGAGGATGTTATTCCGAAACAGGGGAAGATGCAGGACGTGGCAGACTCGGGATGTTCCATGAGATCACGCAGGAAGATGGGATTTGAGTTTATCCCATGAAGATGGAACCAATCCGAACGGGATAAACGTGGGATCTAGCGGAAGAATTGGAAGATGATCAACGTGGATGTGATTCCGAGGGACATTGGGAGATTCGGTGGACGCTGCCGTTGGCTGAGATGAAGCTAGGAGGAAGCTGCATGAGGTTGATCCGGAACAGGGGATACGGAATAAGTATGAAGTCAGAACAGGGGAGC
Source organism: Phoenix dactylifera (assembly GCF_009389715.1). Classification (NCBI taxonomy): domain Eukaryota; kingdom Viridiplantae; phylum Streptophyta; class Magnoliopsida; order Arecales; family Arecaceae; genus Phoenix; species Phoenix dactylifera. The sequence goes on along the minus strand of NW_024068511.1, from coordinate 54,528 downwards.
TGGGACGCAATCCGTGGAGATGGAAATGCTAGAGATGAAGTTGCTGGGAACAAACACAAACGGATCCTGATGGGAACAGGGGATTCGGATAAGGAAGATCTTGGAAGAGAGCTCCTTCATGATGCTTGGGGAGAGGGTTCTGTTTCCGTGGGTGGTTGATGGCTATCACGAATGGTAGAAAATCTGGAACGAATCCAGATCGGTGAGCTTGTTCTTTAGATGCGGAAGGGCTCTTGTTCGTGGACGTGGAGGGAGTAACGGAGAAACAGGGAATTCGGTTTGGATGAAGAAGAGGAGTTGGGATGAAGTTTGGTAACGAACATGATCCGGAGGGAGGCTGGGACGGGCTCTGGATTTGGCTTGGAAGGAGGTTACGGCTGTGATGTGGAGCATTGGTTGCGGGAAGACTCTGAGACGTTGAGAGAATCACATGTGGATGCTGCGGACGTGAAGCAGGGGAAGTGAACGCGGGGAAGACGCGTACGGTTGCTTGGATAAGGATGGATCTAATGCGGTCGTGGGATAATGGGAATTCGGCTGAAAGGAGATGAGCTTGGGATGGATTTTATCCCGTGGAGATGTAGACACTGGGAAGAAAACAGAATGTAGGAGCTGGGGTTAATCGGGATGATAGCAGACGTTGGGAAGAAATCTGGGATTTGGTTGAGACGCATTCCGTGGAGACGTGATGAGCCAGCGACGTGCATGATGCTGATGTTTGGAGAAGGAAAGAGAATACGGGTGTGACGTGGAGCATCGCATGCGGACGGTTGCGGGAAGGGAGCAGGGGATTGGCTAGGCGTGTAATGGACTCAGCAAGGTGTGAATAGGGGAGTTGGTTATTGAGATGGGATAAGGCTTTAGGATCCGTGCGACTATAGATGGTATGCTTTGAGATTTGAGAAACAAATAAAGAGTTGGAATGAGTGGAAAGAAATTTAAGTGAACTTGTAAAGAGTCAGAAATTAATGGGAAGCACTGGGTTTTGGAGAAGAGTTCTTGGAGTCGACTCTGGAGGATGTAAAATTGTGAAATGATGCAGTGTCAGTTTAGGCTTTACCTAATTAAGCTTGACTGGACCTGCATACATTAAGCTTAATCAGTAAATAAATAAGTAAAACTCGAATTATCTTTAATAATTTATTAAAATGCAATGATGAAGGTAACACATTTTTTTAGTTGAATTTACAAAATATGTGAATTAAAATAATGATAAGTGCTATGAATAAGATATTAATTTATGCATTATTTAGCACTTATCACACCCCCCAACCTACATTTTGCTAGTCCTCAAGCAAAAATAAAAACTAACTCACTTTCGCAGGAATCGCGATTGCATTTACCGTATGCAATAAGGCTTTAAACCCCTAGATGGCCCTAGTGGACGAGTTTTATCTCGTGAGGATTTCCGGCTCAGATACCCACAAACTGCTGTCGAAAGAATTTATTTTATTGCTTTATAAAATCTAATTTCAAAGCCCAAGTGCCAAGAATTTCAAAAGCACACAAAGTTTTAAGTACTAAGTCAGCCCAAATCCTAGGTCAAGACGCAATTCAAGTTGAGGTCATTAAGTTTCTGTTAGGAAGTTGTAAGGCTAATTTGTACTTAGGTGCTCGGTGATATCTGGACCATACACAAGCTAAGGCTTTAGATTCTCCAAAATACTACTAAAGCTAGTAGTTTCCAAGAATTGGTCAGATAAGACCTATTCACTGATTCAAAATCATCTTATCTTGGAGGATTTCGAGAATTGTGGATGTTTACTTTAATACCTCATGGGCTTTATCTGTAATATTCCAGTTTACTCGAATTTTTACAACGACGGCTTTCACACTATCGTCTTTTTCAAGGTCAATATTATTTTCTCTTTTTTTTTTCTTTTTCTTCTTTTTTATTATTATTATTTATTATTTTTTTTGTATTTATAAATAAATTATGCACTTTTACTCTTGTAATGATTCCTCCGTGTAACGAGCATTCAGTCAACACTCCCACACCAGATGGCATAAGGTGTTGGGCATCAAGACTCCCCTACGGACCTATGCTCGGGTTTCTCATACAAGCCCGCTGACCTTTGACAATAGGTAGCCCTTTTCGATGTACCTGACTAAATTCACTTTTTTTTTTTTGAGATAAAAGTGAATTAGATGAGTATGATTCATCAGGACTCAAGGTTGCTACCAGACTTAACAACATAATGTTGAACCTAACCCTTAGAAGTGTAGGCCATGTGTGTTGTGAAATTCCAAAGTAAAAACTATCTTACAACTTGTTAAAAAAACTTTTAATAAAAAGAACTCAAATTGTCTTACTCCTGACTAGTCATTGGGCTTTTTAGATTTTATATACTTTGTATGTTTATCATTTCAGCACTAAAGCATAGAAATTAGGTTTTTTTTTTTTTTGAAAAAGCTTATTCAAAAATGCGAAAAATTTCTTCAAAAATTTCAAAAATTCGAATCCTATACCCCCCAACCTAGATCAGACATTGTCCTCAATGTTTTCTTTTTTTTCAATTTTTTTTGAATATTATTATTTTATTTTATTTTGGACGAAAATATGATGCATATGGAGGATAGAAGCATTTTACCGTAGTTGCATCAGTAATATGAGGGCTCCTATTAATGCAATAAAAAAAATGCAAAAATAACCTACGAAAATTGGGTTGCCTCCCAACAAGCGCTAAGTTTAACGTCTTCAGCCAGACGGAGTGCATCTTTATCAAATCATACCGGGTATAGTTGATTCTAATGTTCTGATCTCAGCTCGAATATTCCTAAGGGTCCGTTCTATTTCAGGGTCAAAAGATAATAGTTCAGGAGATTTGGAACGACACCCTAGCATGCACCAATACTTTTCGGATCAATCACGTACAGTCAAGCATGCACTAAAAGAAAAATACATCAAATCCTTGTATTTGACCTAAAATTACTAGACAGCTCCTAACTAGTTTGAAGAGGGCACCTAAGCCTCCAATCCGGTCTAATGAACTTAGTTGACCAGGTAAGCTCCCAGGTAAGTGGGGGGGTCACGATGCGTTGCAAAGGTCCCACTTAAAAACCACTTGCCTCGAACAGATGAACTGTCTCCCTTAAAGGGACAAAGCTTGCCTAGACATCAACTAAGCCATAGAGCGAAATTGGTGCAACTTTCGGTGATCTTCGTCCTATTGAGCTCAAATGTCCCTAGGGGCCAACGTCTAATTGATTTTAATTAACGTGATGGCTATGTGAGAATTGATTCACCTAATTTGGGCAAGAATCTAGTGATGAAATCCAGTTCTTATCTTGTTGGGGTGATTGCCCTTACTATGTGCGGATTAATTGTGTATGTGTATCAGGCATGCATTCACACTTTTACTGAAATTAAAATCTAACAATCACCACAATATTTCAAGCAAACTGGGAATCAATTTAAATAAGAAAGGTTTAGAGGTTACCAAAAGAAATTTTCTCAGCAATTTTTTTAATTTTTTAAGGCAAACCTCTACAGCATTCCTTTTCCAGCAATTTTCTTTTTGATCGTCCCAGATGTCTTCTTCGATTCCTGATTAAATAATACCAAAAAATTAGTAAGAGAGAAAAAGGAGATAAGGAAAGTAACAAAAAATAGAAAATATTTTTATTTTATTTTAGATATTTTTTTTTGAAAGTTTTTTTTAATGAAAAGAAAAACAACTATGCTAGCAATCCCCGGCAACGGCGCCAAAAATTGATAGTCAACTTTAAAGACCACGCAATAGCACGTATCTAGTAGGATAGTGATTACGGGTATCGATCCACAGGGATTGGGGTATAATTGTTTTCTTAAAAAAAATATTTAAAAGGATGAATTTGTGAAGACTATTAAACTAAGCAATTTAATAAAAAAAAATGCAATTAAAGGGATATCAGTTTAAGAGAACCTAGGGCAAGGAATTCACCACTAACATCGGAACAAGGGTTATTTATATTTTATTTCGTTCTTGGATTAACATGCAAATTGGCTACAAGCCTAATAAGCATTTAAAAAAAAATTCACAAAAGTAATTTGGGCATAATCCATCTTCAGTAGGCATGAAATGTCTACCCTAATCTAAGGTGGCAGCACATCGCATCTTTCCTAAGCATGGACTATCTTATATTTACTTAGTGATCATGAAGAACAGTTGTATAAACTTCACATTTAAAATCACAGAAATTAAACATGAAATAAAAAAAGATATTCATTAAAAACAATAAGTTCATACAACTCCAAGAATAGAAATAAAAAATACAAAACCCTTAGCCCTTTGCTAGAGCTACATCCAGCCCTAGAGAGAAGATCAGCCTTCCGTGGAGCGGTAGACGGCAGCAGCAGCACAGCAGCAGGCTCCCATTTCTATCACGATCGGCTTCCTCTGCCTCAGCACTTCATTTTTTTTCTTTCTTTTGAGAAGACATTCCCAAAAAGACCCAAACTCTTCTCTCTCAACCTATTTCATCTTCTTCCGTGGGAACTTCACCTGTGAACCCGAGCTCTTCTTCTCCCGGTGGGAACTTGGCCTGTGAGGAGATTTGGGAGAAGCCTCCCCCCCAGTGGGGGAAGAGGGATGCCCCCCCCGGTGAGGAAGGAGGAATGCCTTGGTCTTCACGTCCGACTCCTTTAAATAGACTTCCCATCTCCCTATTCCAGGATCAATGGCTGCGGGATAAGGATGGAGGCTGAGAAGATTTCGGACGCTGGGAGGAAGGCTTTGTTTGGATGCCGTGAAGCTCGGGAGTTTGGCTTGATTTGCGAACGGGTTTGAACGTGAAACAGGGGAAAGAAGTTGGGATCTCGGCTGAGAGGATGTTATTCCGAAACAGGGGAAGATGCAGGACGTGGCAGACTCGGGATGTTCCATGAGATCACGCAGGAAGATGGGATTTGAGTTTATCCCGTGAAGATGGAACCAATCCGAACGGGATAAACGTGGGATCTAGCGGAAGAATTGGAAGATGATTAACGTGGATGTGATTCCGAGGGACATTGGGAGATTCGGTGGACGCTGCCGTTGGCTGAGATGAAGCTAGGAGGAAGCTGGATGAGGTTGATCCGGAACAGGGGATACGGAATAAGTATGAAGTCAGAACAGGGGAGCTGGGACGCAATCCGTGGAGATGGAAATGCTAGAGATGAAGTTGCTGGGAACAAACACAAACGGATCCTGATGGGAACAGGGGATTCGGATAAGGAAGATCTTGGAAGAGAGCTCCTTCGTGATGCTTGGGGAGAGGGTTCTGTTTCTGTGGGTGGTTGATGGCTATCACGAATGGTAGAAAATCTGGAACGAATCCAGATCGATGAGCTTGTTCTTTAGATGCGGAAGGGCTCTTGTTCGTGGACGTGGAGGGAGTAATGGAGAAACAGGGAATTCGGTTTGGATGAAGAAGAGGAATTGGGATGAAGTTTGGTAACGAACATGATCCGGAGGGAGGTTGGGACGGGCTCTGGATTTGGCTTGGAAGGAGGTTACGGCTGTGATGTGGAGCATTGGTTGCGGGAAGACTCTGAGACGTTGAGAGAATCACATGTGGATGCTGCGGACGTGAAGCAGGGGAAGTGAACGCGGGGAAGACGCGTACGGTTGCTTGGATAAGGATGGATCTAATGCGGTCGTGGGATAATGGGAATTCGGCTGAAAGGAGATGAGCTTGGGATGGATTTTATCCCGTGGAGATGTAGACACTGGGAAGAAAACAGAATGTAGGAGCTGGGGTTAATCGGGATGATAGCAGACGTTGGGAAGAAATCTGGGATTTGGTTGAGACGCATTCCGTGGAGATGTGATGAGCCAGCGACGTGCATGATGCTGATGTTCGGAGAAGGAAAGAGAATACGGGTGTGACGTGGAGCATCGCATGCGGACGGTTGCGGGAAGGGAGCAGGGGATTGTCTAGGCGTGTAATGGACTCAGCAAGGTGTGAATAGGGGAGTTGGTTATTGAGATGGGATAAGGCTTTAGGATCCGTGCGACTATAGATGGTATGCTTTGAGATTTGAGAGACAAATAAAGAGTTGGAACGAGTGGAAAGAAATTTATGTGAACTTGTGAAGAGTCAGAAATTAATGGGAAACATTGGGTTTTGGAGAAGAGTTCTTGGAGTCGACTCTGGAGGATGTAAAATTGTGAAATGATGCAGTGTCAGTTTAGGCTTTACCTAATTAAGCTTGACTCGACCTGCATACATTAAGCTTAATCAGTAAATAAATAAGTAAAACTCGAATTATCTTTAATAATTTATTAAAATGCAATGATGAAGGTAACACATTTTTTTAGTTGAATTTACAAAAATATGTGAATTAAAATAATGATAAGTGCTATGAATAAGATATTAATTTATGCATTATTTAGCACTTATCAATGATCTTCATCGGATATCCACATAGGGTCAAAGGCTACTTGCTATGGGATCCTCATTCCCAGATGTGTACCATCAGTAGAAATGTGATTTTTGATGAGGAGAGCATTCTGAAGAAGCCAGAGAGTGCAGATGATGCGAAAAAGGCTAGACAGGATGGCAGTGAACATCATTCACTAGTAGGTGATGTACCTTCAAATTCTACCTCCAAATGTGTTTCTTTTGAGATGAAATTTGGTAGGCATGTTCCCATACATGTGGAGGACTAGATAGGAGGGCCATTTGTCTAGGAGGAAGTGCAAGTAGAGCCACAAAGTTCAGGTTAGAAGGACCTTGTCAGGAGAGTGGCACTATACAGGCAGAAGCGCATCATACACAAGCCTGTCAGATATGGCATTGATGAGACCATCTCCTATGCTCTCATCACTGCTAATGGAGATCCAAAGACCTTTGAGGAAGCCATGGAAAGCTCAGAAAGGGAGTCATGGATGCAGGCCATGATGGAAGAGATGCAGTCATTGGAAAAGAACAGGACATGGCAGCTAGTGGATCTACCTAGAATTGCTCGGGCCATTGGTTCAAAATGGATGTTCACAAAGGAGGTACCTTCAAAGTAAGGTGGAGTCAAATACAAAGCAAGGCTTGTTGTAAAGGGGGTACTCACAAAGAGAGGGAGTTGACTACACAGAAGTATTCTCTCGACATGCTTCAATTCGGGTGTTATTGTCTTTGGTAGCATAATATGATATGAAATTGGAGCAGATGGATGTGAAGATGGCATTCTTACATGGGAGCCTAGAGGAGAGGATCTACATGAAGCAACCAACTGGTTTTAGGTAGTCTGGGTTGGAGAAAAAAGTCTATCTACTCAAAAGATCTCTCTACGGTTTAAAGCAGTCACCCCGATAATGGTATAAAAGGTTTGATATTTTTGTCTTGAGCCTTGGTTTTTTCAGATGTGAACATGATAGTTGTGTATATTTGAAGGATGTGGATGAGGATGATGCACTATATCTACTTTTGTATATGGATGATATGCTTATTGCCAGCAGGAGTGCCGATGCAGTGAATGAGCTGAAAATTGCATTGTCTCCAGAATTTGAGATGAAGGACTTGGGTCCATCCAGAAAGATACATAGAATGAAAATTTGTAGAGATAGAAACAATGATATTCTCCACTTGTCATTGGGAGGATACATTCAGAATGTGTTGGAGAGGTTTGGGATGAATGAAGCCAAACCGGTTGGAACACCTCTTGCAAGCCACATGACTCTTTCCAAGCTGCAATTGTCCTCAGACAGATGAGAGAAAGAGGACATAGAGAGAGTTTATATGCCAGTGCCGTGGGCAGCATGATGTATGCTATAGTGTGTTGTAGGCCTGACATAGCACATACAGTGAGTCCAGGTGAGCAGGTATATGGCAAATTCTGGAAAAGAGCACTGGAAGGCACTAAAGTGGATTTTTGGGTATCTTCAAGGAACTCGGAGGCTTGGTTTAACTTTTGGGTAGCAAGATGGAACTTGGGGGGAACTCAAATATCTCAAGTGAGTTTTCAGGTCCCTTAGAAGAGTTTGTTGATGCAAACTTTGCAGGTGATCTGGATATAAGAAGGTCTACTACAGCTTATGTTTCTGCATGTATGGTGGACCTATTTCTTGGAGATCAACTCTTCAATCTATCACGGGCCTTGTCCACTACAGAGGCTGAATATATAGGAATTACAGAGGCTGCCAAAGAGGCTCTTTGGTTGAAGAGATTCATTCAGGAGATGGGCCGTGAAGCAAGGTACAGTGGTGCTGCACAGTGACAGTCGAGTGCTTTGCAGTTGGTTCAGAATCCAGTCTATCATGCTCGCACAAAGCATATAGACGTGAGGTACCACAGGATCAGAGAGTTGGTAGAAGAAGGTGAGGTGGAGCTAGTTAAAGTTCATACGAAGAAGAACCAGTCGGATGCACTTACGAAGATTCTTCTGCGGGATAGTTTTCTCTTATGTGTGGGGCTGATGGGGTTAATGGACCAGGTGGAGCTTGCAGAGACTTTGGAGCACCAAGGTGGAGATTGTGAGCACAAGTGTGGCACATCCAAATCAAGAAATGCAAGAAACTATAGTGGAAATAGTGCAGGGGCCGACTCATGCAGATTGGGGGTCGACCCCTGAAAGAGCTGGGGCTGGCTCATGCAGATCGAGTGAAGCCCCCTAAAAGAGCTGGAGTCGGCTCATGCAGATTGGGGGTCGACCCCTAAAAGAACTGGGGCCGGCTCATGCTGTTAAAGGGTCGACTCCAGGCCTATTTCAGTTTAGGTAGATATGAGATTGTGGTCTTCTACCTACTTGAGACTCAAGTAATTTGGGTTCTTGAGGGGGCTAACCATCATTGGGCTTGGTTTAGGCTCATAGAGAGAAAGAGCATGCAAGTCATGGGTGTACATGGGCTTGGGTTGAGTGCTTTCTCATATGGTTTAGCCTAGGGGAGTTTTTGGGTTTGCGTCATGATTGACCATGTATATATACACTTATATATTTTGGTATATGGGTAGAATGAAATCAAATGATACTTTCATTCTCCCTAAAAACCCTATTCCTCTCTTCTCTTCCTCTCATGCACGTAAGCCGCCGATTCTTAAGAACACTAGGGTATGTAGGCCATCAAAGAAAGAAGAGCCTATTTCCGCTTGGCTCTTGTTCTCCTCCACCATCAAAGAACCAGTGATCCATGCCTCTAGCAGTAAGGAAACATCCCAGATGCTGTGGTTTGAGGATGGTTCATCTCCCCACAGTTGGGATCGGAGATTCTGTCCCTCTCCCTACACCTTTACAATCAGATCTCACAAACAAAAGTAAGAAAACTCAGATCTAAATTTTCAGATCTCATATAATAAGCAATGAATGCTATAGATCTAAAAGTTAGAGCGTTACCACTTGAGATCGTCCTTCCGTAGATTTGAACTACAGTCGATTGTCCGACGATCTCCTTAATGAAGTATCTCAATGAAAGTACCAATGTTGGCCAGCAGGGCTTTGCGGTCCCAAACCCCGCGCCAAGGTTTCTAAGGATGAAGATGATGGGGTACTATCTTTGATGTTGGTAACGCGCTCTCTTCTTGCTGCCATTGGAACCACGCCTATGCTACTCCAATATAGGTGCTCGGCGATGGGAAAGAATCAAGTATGGGGCTGAATATAAAAGAAAGATGATTCTATTCCAATAGACAACTGAAATGAAAAGAACTCTTTAACAAGATTGAAAAGGGATCATGCTTTTGCCTAGAACAATCTAAGGGGAGTTGATTTACCCCACCCTAGCCCAAGCCTTGCGGCCGAAATTTTCACCTAGGGGACCTAAAGGACAACCCTTTACAATGAAGAAATATGATATTTGATAGATGCCTTGGAAGGGCCCTAATGGCTCCTTTGTATAGGCCTAATGCCCATGGCGCTGAAATAGCTTATTTGGCGGCAATGCTTTTGAAATTCAAACTATTCCTATTCAGCCGCATGGGAATTCAAATTGAGGCTGACCCCCTTACGGCCACGTGCTAAAAATTGCTGGATTCGATAGACGCCCGATGATGTGCTGCCCGGTTGAGCAGGACGCGTCTCCCATGCGTGCGCTGCCATGTGTCCACGGTTGGCCTGATTTGCGATCTTCTTGGTTGGCCTTGTGCTTCCCTTGGGTTGGTTTAGAACGCACCTTCAGTTTGGTCGGGGAGCGGAATCCAGCAGCTGCTTCTTCTCGCGAATCCATGACTTGGTAGGCTTGTGCTCCTCTCATCTCGGGGCCTGATGCATCTCGGGCTGCCCATGGCTTTGCCCGCCAAATCTCTATAGAAGAGTCCATAGACTCCTCCTTTGATTCTGCAACGCGCTCCTTCCATTGTTTGGCCCCACGCTTGTGCTGGGATTTTCTGCCATGTGGCTCAGCCTGCTGTCTTTGGGTCGAGCGCTGCCTTAAGGGATCTTTCCTTGTTTGTTGCTGCGGCATGGTGGTTACCTCTTGGGCCCTTGACCCAAGTCTTCAGCTTGGCTGGTTGTGGCTTTCCTTGCTTGGCCTTTGGGCATGCATGTGCTGGCTGGTCATGGTTCAATGCATGCGGGCTTGGGACTAATTGTGCTGGTTTTGGCTTGGCTCAACCTGTGCGCTTGCCTTTGACCCGATTGGCTTGATTGCGCTCGATTGAATAAAGTGTTGGGCCGAGCCTTGTGCTTGCTGTGCCATATCGTTGCGCTCGGACCCTCTCCTTGTGCTTGTTGCCCGTGTGCCAGGTGCTGGCTCGGCATGGGCTGGTGGCCTGGCTGTATTAACCGGCCCCTTCTGGCCGTGGCGAGGTTCGGGTGCGCCATGAGGGCGTGGGTGCAGAGCGCCGAGCGCGGCACTGGTGCGCGTGGTATTGGGTCGGCCTGGCACATGGGCGTTGGCCAGCCCGGCTACTGATAATACGCACGGTGAGCCGTGCGCTGAGTCTGGTTGCGCGCGGAGGCCCACATGCTACTGGGCTGTGCGCGCGGAAGGCCGCGCGCTGGCTGTTCGAGCGCCGCGGAGGGCCACGCACTGCAGAGGGACCCACAAAGGGCTACGCGCCAGGCTGGGGTGCCCGCAGAGGGCCGCGCGCAAGCTGGGGTGCGTGTGCGGTCGGCCTGCGAGTGAGCTGATGTGCCCACAGGGGTTCCGCGCGTCGTGCGGTGTAGGCGTGCGGTTGGCCGCGGGCGCCTAAGGCGGGTTCGCGCAGTTGGCCGCGTATGGCCTGAGGCTAGATGGGCGCACGGACGGTCTGTGCGCTGCTGTGGATGCGCGCGGGGCCTCCGCACACGGTAGTGACCGAGTGGCCGCACGGTTGCCGCGCGCTACTGCTGCTGGCTCTGAGCCAGTTGTCGGCGAGGTTGGCCATTGCTTGGGCAAGCCTCCAAGCAGTAGATTTGTTCCGTTGGTTGGCCTTGGCTGAGGTTGGCCTCGGCCAATTTCTCTGGAATTTGGTTTGGCGGGCGGGGGTTCTCATCACCGGGCCTGCTGATAAGTGCTAAATAATGAATAAATTTATCTATTTTACGATAGCACTTATTATTATTTTTATGCCACATATTTTAAATGTAAACATACAAAAATGTGTTTCCCTTCATCATTGCATTTTAATAAATTATTCGATAATTCGAGTTTGATTTAATTATTTTGGGTCGAATTCAACGTATGTAGGTCGGGTCAAACCCATCATCTGACTCATAACCATGAAGCCTGATCATGCTAGAGCACACATGGTAGCCATCCCGAATGACACATGACAAAGTACATGGGATTTCAAAAGTAAGAAGAATTATGAACGCCTGGATGGCAGGATTACTTTGCAAACAAATATGCATCCAATCATGATCCAGCATTTCCACTTCTCCGTGATACAACCCATGCATCCCAGCTCATTTTCTTATCCAGCATCTACATCCAACTTCATGTTATCTTCCACATCCAACCAACATTCCTCTGTTTCGGGATTAATTCCAGCAGAGCATCACTCTCACCGTTCCAAAGATCTCGTATATCCCATGAACAAAACCGAACCTCCACGTCCAAGGATAGAGCCGTTGGCCTGTTTCCAGCTGAATAAAAAGCTCAATCCCATCTTCTTCGTGATCCTCTTCCTCCTTAAATCCTTATCCCACGGATCAACCAAACTCCCGGATTAATCCAGCGTCCAAGCCAATCTCTTCCGCATCCAAAGCATCTCCCAAGTATTCTTCAACATCATCCTCCCAGCATCCTTATTCTTCTCTCGCGTCCGTTTCACAACACACATGGCCTGCACTTCTAAGGGTTAGGTTCAACATTATGTTGTTAAGTCTGGTAGCACCTTGAGTCCTGATGAATCATACCTATCTAATTCACTATTATCCCATATTATTTTTTTAAAAAAAAGAAAAAAAAAAATGAATTCAGTCAGGTACATCGAAAAGGGCTACCTATTGTCAAAGGTCAGCGGGCTTGCAATGATGAACCGAGCATAGTCCGTAGGGGAGTCTTGATGCCCACACCATATGCCATCTGGTGTGGGAGTGTTGACTGAATGCCGCTACACGGAGGAATCATTACAAGAGTAAAAGTCGTAATTTATTTATAAATTTAAAAAAAAGAAAAAAAAAAGAAAATAATATTGACCTTGAAAAAAGACGATAGTGTGAAAGCCGTCGTTGTAAAAATTCGAGTAAACTGGAATATTACAAATAAAGCCCATGAGGTATTAAAGTAAATATCAACTCTCGAAATCCTGCAAGATAGGATGATTTTGAATCAGTGAATAGGTCTTATCTGACCAATTCTTGGAACCTACTAGCTTTAGCAGTATTTTGGAGAATCTAAAGCCTTAGCTTGTGTATGGTCCATATATCACCGAGCACGCAAGTATAAATAAGCCTTACAACTCTCTAACGGAAACTTAATAACTTCAACTTAAGTTGCATACTGACCTAGAATTTGGGCTGACTTAGTAACTAAAACTTTGTGTGCTTTTAAAATTCTTGGTACTTATGCATTTGAAATTAGATTTTATAAAACAATAAACTCTTTGGGTAGAGACACAGTTTGTGGGTATCTGAGCCGGAAACCCTCACGAGACAAAACTCGTCCACTAGGGCCACCTAGGGTTTAAAGCCTTATTGCATACAGTAAATGCAATCGTGATTCCTGCGAAAGTGAGTTAGTTTTTATTTTGCTCGAGGACTAGCAAAATGTAGGTTGGGGGGTGTGATAAGTGCTAAATAATGAATAAATTTATCTATTTTACATAGCACTTATTATTATTTTTATGCATATATTTTAAATATAAACATAAAAAAATGTGTTTCCCTTCATCATTGCATTTTAATAAATTATTCGATAATTCGAGTTTGATTTAATTATTTTGGGTCGAATTCAACGTATGCAGGTCGGGTCAAACCCATCATCTGACTCATAACCATGAAGCCTGATCACGCTAGAGCACACATGGTAGCCATCCCGAATGACACATGCCAAAGTACATGGGATTTCAAAAGTAAGAAGAATTATGAACGCCTGGATGACAGGATTACTTTGCAAACAAATATGCATCCAATCATGATCCAGCATTTCCACTTCTCCGTGATACAACCCATGCATCCCAGCTCATTTTCTTATCCAGCATCTACATCCAACTTCATGTTATCTTCCACATCCAACAAACATTCCTCTGTTTCGGGATTAATTCCAGCAGAGCATCACTCTCACCGTTCCAAAGATCTCGTATATCCCATGAACAAAACCGAACCTCCACGTCCAAGGAACAGAGCCGTTGGCCTGTTTCCAGCTGAATAAAAAGCTCAATCCCATTTTCTTCGTGATCCTCTTCCTCCTTAAATCCTTATCCCACGGATCAACCAAACTCCCGGATTAATCCCAGCGTCCAAGCCAATCTCTTCCGCATCCAAAGCATCTCCCAAGTATTCTTCAACTTCATCCTCCCACTCGAATCCCAGCAACCTTCTGCGTGGTTCATCCTCATCTTCTCTCAGCCGTGAGCATTCACTCGAATCTTCTGCATCTTTATCTTTGATTCGAAAGAGGGGAAGAAAGGGGGTGCGGGCAGGCAGTAAAAGGGAGTCGATGCATTCATCCTTCCCACCGGAGGGGCATTCCTCTTCCCACCGGGGACTGATCCCATCAAGATCTTCTCAGAGGCGGAATCCCACAAGTCCCACGGGAAGAAGAAAAAATAAAGAAAAGAGAAGAGTTTGGGTATTTTGGGAATATTTTCAAAGGAGCCAATCACCGTGAAGTCCGCTGCTGTGCTGCTCCTGCCGTCCACCACTGCATGGAAGCCTAAGTCTCATAGGGCTGGATGCAGCCTAACAAAGGGAACGGGTTTTATATTTTTTAATTTTAATTCTTGGAGTTGTATGAACTTATTATTTTAATGAATATTTCTTTATTTTCATGTTTAATTTCTTGTGATTTTAAATATGAGTTTTATACACTGTTTTCTGATCATTGAAGTAAAAATAAGATAGTCCATACTTAGAAAGATGCGATGTGCTGCCACTTAGATTAGGGTAGACATTTCATGCTAACTAAAGATGGATTATGCCCTAAATTACTTTTTTGAGATTTTATTCAAATGCTTATTAGGCTTGTAGCCAATTTGCATGTTAATCCAAGAATGAATTAAAATACAAATAATCATTGTTCCGATGTTAGTGGTGAATTCTTTGCCCTAGGTTTTCCCAAACTGATATCATTTTAATTGCATTTTCATTAAATTGCTTAGTTTAATAGTCTTCACAAATTCTCTTTTTTAAATATTTTTAAGAAAACAACTCTACCCCAATCCCTGTGGATCGATACCCGTAATCACTATTCTACCAGATACGTGCTATTGCGTGGTCTTTAAAGTTGACTATCAATTTTTGGCGCCGTTGCCGGGATTGCTAGCATAGTTGTTTTTTATAAAAAAAAAACTTTCAAAATATATATATATATCTAAAATAAAATAAAATATTTTCTATTTTGTTACTTTACCTATCTCCTTTTCTCTCTTACTAAATTTTGATTTTCTTGATCAGAAATCAAAGAGAAAATCTGGGACGATGAAAAAGAGAACTGCTGGAAAAGGAATGCCCTAGAGGTTGCCTAAAATAAAAAAAATAAAAAAAATTGCTGAAAAAATTTTCTTTGGTAACCTCTAACCTTTTTTATTTAAATTGATTCCTAGTTTGCTTAAAATTTTGTAGTGATTGTTTGATTTTAATTTCAGCAAAAGTGTGAATGCATGTTTGATATACATACACCAATTAATCCGCACATAGTAAGGGCAATCACCCCAAAGATAAGAACTGGATTTCATCACCAGATTCTTGCCCAAATTAGGTGAATCAATTCTCACATAGCTATCACGTTAATTAAAATCAATTAGACGTTGGCTCCTAGGGACATTCGAGCTCAATAGGACGAAGATCACCGAAAGTTGCACCAATTTCGCTCTGTGGCTCATTGATGTCTAGGCAAGCTTTGTCCCAAGGGAGACAGTTCATCTGTTCAAGGCAAGTGGTTTTTAAGTGGGACCTTTGCAACGCATCGTGACCCCCCCACTTACCTGGGAGCTTACCTGGTCAACTCAGTTCATTAGACCGGATTGGAGGCTTAGGTGCCCTCTTCAAACCAGTTAGGAGCTGTCTAGTGATTTTAGGGCAATACAAGGATTTGATGTGTTTTCTTTTAATGCATGCTTGACTGCACTTGATTGATCAGAAAAGTATTGGTGCATGCTAGGGTGTCGTTCTAGATCTCCTAAACTATTACCTGTTGACCCTGAAATAGAACGGACTCTTAGGAATATTCGAGCTGAGATCAGAACATTAGAATCAACTATACCCAGTATGATTTGATAAGGATGCACTGCGTCTGGCTGAAGACGTTAAACTTAGCGCTTGTTGGGAGGCAACCCAATTTTCATAAGTTATTTTTGCACATTTTCTTGTCGCATTTTTTTCAGATGTCCTCATATTACTGATGCAACTAAGGTACAATGCTTCTATCCTCCATTTGCATCATATTTTCGTCCAAACAAAAATAAAAATATATATAAAAAATATAAAAAAATAAAAATAATAATATAATATTCAAAAAACAAAAAAAAATTGAGAACAATGTCTAATCTAGGTTGGGGGTATAGGATTCGAATTTTTGAAGAAATTTTTCGCATTTTCGAATAAGTTTTTCGAATTTTTGATTAAAAAAAAACCTAATTTCTATGCCTTAGTGCTGAAATGATAAACACACGAAGTATATAAAATCTAAAAGCCCAATGATTAGTCAGGAGTAAGACAATTTAAGTTCTTTTTATTAAAGGTTCTTTAAGCAAGTTGTAAGATCATTTTTTTACTTTGGAATTTATAACACACATGGCCTGCACTTTTAAGGATTAGGTTCAACATTATGTTGTTAAGTCTGGTAGCAACCTTGAGTCCTGATGAATCATACCTATCTAATTCACTATTATCCCATATTTATTTTTTTTTAAAAAAGAAAAAAAAAGTTAATTCAGTCAGGTACATCAAAAAGGGCTACCTATTGTCAAAGGTCAGCGAGCTTGCAATGATGAACCCGAGCATAGGTCCGTAGGGGAGTCTTGATGCCCAACACCTTATGCCATCTGGTGTGGGAGTATTGACTGAATGCTCGCTACACGGAGGAATCATTACAAGAGTAAAAGTGCGTAATTTATTTATAAATTTAAAAAAAAGAAAAAGAAGAGAAATAATATTGACCTTGAAAAAAGATGATAGTGTGAAAGCCGTCGTTGTAAAAATTCGAGTAAACTGGAAAATTACAGATAAAGCCCATGAGGTATTAAAGTAAACATCCACAACTCTCGAAATCCTGCAAGATAGGATGATTCTGAATCAGTGAATAGGTCTTGTCTGACCAATTCTTGGAACTAGCTTTAGCAGTATTTTGGGGAATCTAAAGCCTTAGCTTGTGTATGGTCCATATATCACCGAGCACCCAAGTATAAATAAGCCTTACAACTCTCTAACGGAAACTTAATAACTTCAACTTAAGTTGCATACTGACCTAGGATTTGGGCTGACTTAGTAATTAAAACTTTGTGTGCTTTTGAAATTCTTGGTACTTATGCATTTGAAATTAGATTTTATAAAACAATAAACTCTTTGGGTAGAGACAACAGTTTGTGGGTATCTGAGCCGGAAACCCTCACGAGACAAACTCGTCCACTAGGGCCACCTAGGGATTTAAAGCCTTATTGGCATACGGTAAATGCAATCGCGGATTCCTACGAAAGTGAGTTAGTTTTTTATTTTGCTCGAGGACTAGCAAAATGTAGGTTGGGGGGTGTGATAAGTGCTAAATAATGAATAAATTTATCTATTTTACATAGCACTTATTATTATTTTAATGCACATATTTTAAATGTAAACATAAAAAAATGTGTTTCCCTTCAATCATTGCATTTTAATAAATTATTCGATAATTTCGAGTTTGATTTAATTATTTTGGGTCGAATTCAACGTATGCAGGTCGGGTCAAACCCATCATCTGACTCATAACCATGAAGCCTGATCACGCTAGAGCACACATGGTAGCCATCCCGAATGACACATGCCAAAGTACATGGGATTTCAAAAGTAAGAAGAATTATGAATGCCTGGATGGCAGGATTACTTTGCAAACAAATATGCATCCAATCATGATCCAGCATTTCCACTTCTCCGTGATACAACCCATGCATCCCAGCTCATTTTCTTATCCAGCATCTACAATCCAACTTCATGTTATCTTCCACATCCAACAAACATTCCTCTGTTTCGGGATTAATTCCAGCAGAGCATCACTCTCACCGTTCCAAAGATCTCGTATATCCCATGAACAAAAACCGAACCTCCACGTCCAAGGAACAGAGCCGTTGGCCTGTTTCCAGCTGAATAAAAAGCTCAATCCCATCTTCTTCGTGATCCTCTTCCTCCTTAAATCCTTATCCCACGGATCAACCAAACTCCTGGATTAATCCCAGCGTCCAAAGCCAATCTCTTCCGCATCCAAAGCATCTCTCAAGTATTCTTCGACTTCATCCTCCCAGCATCCTTATCTTCTCTCGCGTCCGTTTCTCCCAAACAACCTCTTCTGGATTTTTTTCAGCCGAATTCCCATTCACTATCCAAGCAGATCCTCTTCTTCCTCCCGTTCGAAACCAAGCATCAAGATCCCATCTCCTGTTCGCGTTCATATATGCCGTGATCTCTCTCCTGTTTCACGTACATCCCGTTCGTGATTCCACTTATCCCAAAGCCAGTCCCACACTCCATCCCACGTTAATCTCTTCCATCTCCCTCCACGTTGAAACCATATCACCTTCTTCCCAGATTTCTTCCTAGCATCAGCCGTTCACATATCATCTCTCAACAACCACGGTTTCCCCCTGTTTCGGAACAGAGCCCGGATTTTCCTAGCAAATCCAAGCGTCCACAGGCCATTTCGCACGCGATTCGATTCGTTTCCACCTCTCCATGATCTCCTTCTTCCAGATTTCCCCCATCCACGGATTCGAAATCATTTGGATCACTTCCTCCCAGCCGTTCCATCCTTCCACCAAAATCCCAGCAACCTTCTGCGTGGTTCATCCTCATCTTCTCTCAGCCGTGAGCATTCACTCGAATCTTCTGCATCTTTATCTTTGATTCGAAAGAGGGGAAGAAAGGGGTGCGGGCAGGCTATAAAAGGGAGTCGATGCATTCCTCCTTCCCCACCGGGGGGGCATTCCCTCTTCCCCCACCGGGGACTGATCCCCATCAAGATCTTCTCAGAGGCGGAATCCCACAAGCTCCCACGGGAAGAAGAAAAAAATAAAAGGAGAGAGAAGAGTTCGGGTATTTTGGGAATATTTCAAAGGAGCCAATCACCGTAAAGTCCCGCTGCTGTGCTGCTGCTGCCGTCCACCACTGCATGGAAGCCTAAGCTCTTCATTAGGGCTGGATGCAGCCCTAACAAAGGGACACGGGTTTTATATTTTTAATTTTATATTCTTGGAGTTGTATGAACTTATTGTTTTTAATGAATATCTTCTTTTATTTCATGTTTAATTTCTGTGATTTTAAATATGAAGTTTATACAACTGTTCTTCATGATCATTGAAGTAAAAATAAGATAGTCCATGCTTAAGAAAGATGCGATGTGCTGCCACCTTAGATTAGGGTAGACATTTCATGCTAACTAAAGATGGATTATGCCTAAATTACTTTTGTGAGATTTTATTCAAATGCTTATTAGGCTTGTAGCCAATTTGCATGTTAATCCAAGAATAAATTAAAATACAAATAATCCTTGTTCCGATGTTAGTGGTGAATTCCTTGCCCTAGGTTCCCCCAAACTGATATCATTTTAATTGCATTTTCATTAAATTGCTTAGTTTAATAGTCTTCACAAATTCTCTTTTTTAAATATTTTTATGAAAACAACTCTACCCCATTCCCTGCGGATCGATACCCGTAATCACTATTCTACCAGATACATGCTATTGCGTGGTCTTTAAAGTTGACTATCACCTGCGCGCCTTCAAGCGCTCGAGCGTGCGTGAGCGGCCGGGTCTCTGGGCCTACGCGCAACCGATTGCGCGCGCGGCCAGGCGCCCCTGCCTGGGCTCGACCGGCCATGGGCCGAAGCTAGACTGCGCTTGGGCCGATGCTCGACCGCGCTCTCGAAGTCTGGTGCTCGGGCATGGGTACGGTCTGCCCTGTCGGTGTGGATTGGCGCATTGGGGCCGCACCCAATGGTGCTGATCTTGGTTCGGTTAGGTGTGTGGGCTAGCCTCCAAGGCCCGTAACTTTCCCAAATCAGTCTCTTGGTCTTTGCGGTATCTCGTGCTTGGCGATGCTCCGCTGTCGGCGTCCTGATGACGACCCCTCCTTCATGCGTGTTCTTGTCTTTGCGTGTTCGACTCTTGAAAATCTTAAATCAACCCCAAAAAATGGTAAGTCGACCCCTCTGCACCTGACAACTATAATGGCTGGTTTTTCTAAAGAGTCTAAACAACTGTTTTTATCTCACAATGACTTTATTAACTATCTAATGGCTAGAAAAGTGTTCCAATCTTCTCCAAAGAGTATAAATATATAGGAACACTAAGGAAAAAAAAGAGCTCAAGCACTACAATGATAAATTCAATAGAGCCAAAAAAAGAGAGCAAAAGGAGAGAGCTTCAAAGAGCAAATCATTTAAGAGCTTTTATTGTGAGCTAAAACATCAAATCTTCAACATCAGAGAATTGGTGAAGCGCCTTCAAAGAGCAATAAAGTCAACCAATAGAGTGTTGCCTCATTTATTATTTTGTATTTACTATTTTGGAGTTGTATTCATTGTAACAACATTTATTTCTTTCTATTCTTTGCATGAACAATTGTTTTAGGCATTGAAACTTAGGAAAAAGGACCATCCAAATCTGGAATTGAATTGTCTTGAGCCTAGATAGCTTCGGAGGAAGAGGGGGGGGGGGGGGGGGGGGGCGCAGGTTTTGATTGATTGCCTAAAAAATCAACTAGATTGGTTGTGAACCTAGTGTTGGGTTTTCCAGTGCCCTAGGGCGCAGCGGAAGATACGGAATTATAAAATTTTCTTATAAAACCCATTATATGAAACCCTAATAAGCCAAGATCACCTTAATAGTATAACCAAATAATGTAGAAAGTATAATCTTGGTATAGAAGAATACCTATCACGCTATATCCAATATGTCTGAAGATGTCCTAAGGTGCCTAAATGTTCACCCTCCAATGTTGATCCACACAGGAATGGGTTCAAGACTCTAGCTCCACCAAAACTTGATTCTAGTTGTTCAAGCCTTCCAAAAGAATTAATTGGCTGATTTTCCTTCACTTCCTTCTTCCTTTCTACGTCTAAAACATTCACTAGCCTTTTTGTCCTAAAGAAGACCCTCTTGTCTTGGGTTAGGACAAAAGAGAGAGGCTTGTAAGAAAGAAGGGATAAGGGAGAGAGAAGGAGAGGCTTTTTTTTGGATGATCTTTAGAATCCCAGGGCACCTCCTTATTTATAAGAGATGGAGGGATGCATCATAAAGGGATGCATCCCATCCACACACCTCATCATGATGAGGCATGTGCCAAGAGGGGCATCCCATCATGATGGGGTGCTAAGGAGAAGGGTGTATCAACTTCTTTCTCACGTCTCCCTCTTAAATCCTGATGATCCAAGGGCCCAAATGCAGTGAACCAAAGCCAATGGTCCAGATCTAGGCGCCATCTAATGGTCCAGATCAAGGCATCATCATACAGGGTGCCATCCAATGGTCCAGAAGCAAGATGCCATCACCGATGGTCCAGATTCAGGCGCTCACCAATGGTCCAGATCTTTCATCCAGAGAGCCGTCCAGTGGTCCAGATTCAGGTGCTGACCAATGGTCCAGATCTTTCATCTAGGGAGCCATCCAGTGGTCCAGAATAAGGTGCCAACCAGTGGACCAGATCCTTCATTCAGGAAGCCATCCAATGGTCCAGATGAAGGTGCCAACCAGTGGACCAGATCCTTCATCCAGGGAGCGATCCAATGGTCCAGAAGTGAAGGCCCTATCAAACCCAATCCAATTGGTTTAACCAACTTAAAGGAAACATTAAACCTAATCAAATCATGTCTAATTAAAGCTAAATGGGTTCCAACTCTTGGCTAACCCATATTAGGTCATGATCTAATCATATTAGATCAACCTAATCTAAGAATCAGATTCGAATTTAATTTGAATCAGGAGCTAGGGTTTGCAACACGTGCTAGCATGTTCATCTTGCAAACATGATCTAATCCAATTAGACCCTTGATCAATTCCCTTGTGTGTGACCCATTGGGTTCCTTATCTTAGCCAGCAGTAGGTGCAGGTGCAGGTGCAAGTTGACCTAACCTGATTAGAATACCTCTAATCCGATTTAGGTTCAATTTAGTGCTAAACCTGACTTAGCAATTAAAACTTTTCTGATGCTTTGATCTAATCAAACTCTTTGATCCGATCAACCCACAAGACAAGATTGACGTCTAGCAACGTATCATGTCTACTCGGAAGATGAGGAATGTATTGGACAAATCCAAACATACCCTTCAGTGGCAAGTTACCGTGCAATTCAATCCCTCAGTCATACTACATCTTGAATAAGTGCATGAGCATGGATCAATATCAAACTCAATCACTTATTCATGTCTCTCTCAATCTTTTATATGATAATTCAAACAATGAAACATTAGAAACTCTTTCTAATTTTTATTTTGCTTTGATCAAAGGCTTCTTGAATCATCATAAGATTAGAGTAAGTAAGATGTTACCTTCTCTTACTAGAAGTGACTGATTTCTTGTTGACCTACTCACAACCTTCGTACAAAATCCACCATATCCAGAATACCCCGTACACAACGCAATGTCGTGAATGAGGGTAAACCAAAATATAGGTTCAAGTGCACAAGGTACCATGGTGATCTCAGGTCTAAAGATCACTTGCACAATGATGAGAGCACAAAAGTGCGACCTACATGTCACCTAAATTAGTATTATTGCTAACCGATAATGATAAATTCACTGGATTAATATTATATTTGGGTTTGACACAGATTTTCATAAATTAGAGATAAAATGTACATTGAGTACAAATTTGACTAAAGAAGGATCCCTTCCCAGATCCGACCCGGTTGAAGATCGGGTGGCCTCCAACGTTCCCGTGATCTAGCCTCCAAAGAAAGCTCCTCCCTCCTTCCGCATCCCAGACGACCCCCTTCTCCGTGATCAAAGCATCCCACATCAGCGCCCGTGATGCAGCACCATCTCCTCCATTCCAGCCATCGGCATTCAACGCCCAAATCCCAGCGTCCACGGCGTCCTCCCATCGATCCCGGATCGCCTTCCATTCCATGTGCGATCCCGGATGATCGCCTCCTCCTCCAGCAACCGTTCCGTGGCTAGCCCATCTCCCGTGATCCAAGCCTCCCAAGTCGGCTCCTTCCAGCCGTCCGCATCTCTTCCGGAGCCGATGCAGCCTCCTCTGCCTCTGTTTCCGCCGTGATGCAGCCGAGATCCCGTGTCTGTGAGGTGATCCCGCACACGGCCGCAGACCGCGCCCTCCTCCTCTCCCGGGATCTATCGCTGCCTTCCATTCCATGCCGTGGCGATCTATAAGAAGGGGAGAATGAGAGGAGGAGGGAAGCTCTGTGGTGGTGCTCGGTTGGGCCAAAGAACAGGGGAGAAGAGGGTGGTCGGCTGGTCCGGGGAAGAAGATGAAGAAGCTCTGTTTTTGAAAAAAAACATAGCACGTTGTTTTGTTTTTTTTTAGTTCTTCTTTTTCTATTTAGTTTTATTTTAATTAAGAGCAATGTTTTATTTTTAGTTTTATTTTAATTAAGAGCAATGTTTTTCTTTAGTTTGAGTTTATGAGAGCAATTTATTTTTTTAGTCTAATTGAAAGTTTTAATTAAGAAGTTATATTTTGAGTTTCAGAGCATGTTGTTCTTATTTTTAGTTTTAATTTAGATTTTTCTTTGAGTTTTAATTTTTGAGAGTTTATTTAGGTAGAAAGTTATATTTATTCTGCAATTTTAATTTCTGTTCTGCAAATTAAATCTTCTTTCATGCAATCTATATTCCAGTCTCCAATTTTTCTAGCATTTTTTTTATCCATTTTATGCCAAAGCTTTTCTTTGATTAGTTCAATATATAAATGCATTTCGAATTTAAATACCTGTCTTTTTGTTAATTTCAATTAAAAATAATTCTCTAATAGACTAGAGAATCATTCCACATCCTCAAAATAATGTTTTTTTTCCATCATTCAAAAGTCGATTTTGAATCCGAGTGAATGTTCTAATTTTTTATGCAACTTCAATCGCCTCCCTGTGGATCGACCTCTTACAACCACTATTCTTCGAGTAGAGAAGGTAAGAGTAAAATTTAAGTTTAACTTTTGTTCGTCGGTTCTAACAACGATCTGTCTAGCATATTTTTAGGTAGACAGGAATCGGACGAACAAAATTTTGGCACCGTTGCCGGGGAGGCAAATCGAGAAGCAAGAACGATCATGAAGATCAAATCGAATTTTGGATGCCGGGAGTGAATGCACTCCGGTAGTAAGTTTTTATTTTTATTATTTTCAGTTAATAATTTTGTAGTTATTAAATTCTAAAATTTGAAATTCAAAAAAAAATGAAAAAAAATTGGAAATTTTTTTTCAAAATTCAAAAAATTCAAAAATTTAAATTCAAAATTTGAATTCTGAAATTCGAAATTTAAAATTTAAATTTAAAAAAATAAAATAAAAAAAATTTTCAAAAAAAAAATTAAAAAAAAATCTATATTATTTTTGCTAGTAATTGATAAGGTGCAATCCCCCGAGGTTATCATACCTTTATTGGGGCTCCTCACGGAGTAATCTCCAGAGCTTATTCAACGGGCATTCGGAGATTGACTGATGCATAAGGATTGTGTTTAGTTTACATTCAAGTTATTGCTAAAAAAAAAATTTTTAAAAAAATTTTTTTATAAAAAAAATTAAAAGTAAAAAAAAAATTGCTTGCTCATTTAATCAATACAACCTAATGACATTGCATAAACTTTAAAAAAATATTGATTATTTGCTGCATTTAGTATTAAGCATTTGCATAAAGTAATTAAGGGCAAAACCCATTAAAAAGACAAAGTCGGGAAGTCATTACCTGTTCTTAGCCCAAAAATCACCACCTTGCATACTTATCCTAAGCCAAATTAAATTAAAATCAAATTAGACGTTGGCCTTAGGGTTTTCGAGCTCAATTAGGCTCTTGGAAAGAAGCGGCTGAAAGCCACTCCAGTGAGGATTTAGTAATTGGTGATGTCTAGGAAAGTTTTACAACAGTGAGAACTGTTACGGATATTGTGGTATCGGTGTATCCCTTCTGGCACCACCGCACACCCCGGGACTTTCCTGGTCACTAGTTACTGGATCACTTAACTGGTAAGCTCAAGCTTAATCTGAAAGGGAGATTAGTAGCTGTCTAATCTAGAGAGAATTTCAGGAACTTTTTTAACCTGATAAGTCTCTGTGCAACTAGATTTAAGAAGCTACTAAACCTCACTTAGCTCTAAGACTAATAGGGTCAAATTGTTGTGTGGTGTTGATTGTGGTCATCTTGGTCTAGCCCTTCTTCTTATCTTTTAGGATTTCGTTTAAAAAATTGAGTCTAATTAAGTTGTGGAAAATGTATGCATGGTAGAAGGTCATTAAGGGATAAGTTAACCCCATTTGATCCTGAGATTGACAGAACATTTCATCATAACCTGGGAACTGTAAACCAACCATCGATCTCTACAATGGGTGAACATATTAGAACCCTAAATGAATTATTCGCTCCTGCATCCGCTAGTCCACCTACATGTATAGTATTGCCAATAAATAATGCAGCCTAATTTGAAATTCGGGCTGCAACAATAAACATGTTACCCAAGTTTCATGGGTTCGAGAGTGAACAACCCTATATTCATCTAAACAAATTTTTGACAATCTGTCAAATGTTTAGAAATCAAAACTTAGATGAAGAGGGTATTAAATTAAGGTTGTTTCCCATGACTTTAGAGGATCATGCTGCTGCATGGCTGTATTCCCTTGCTTCAAATTCCATCACATCATGGGAACAACTATCTAAGAAGTTTATGGCTAAGTTCTATCCTATGGTAAAGACTGAAAAAATTAAGGATGCCATAAGAACTTTTAGAGGAAAATCTGAGGAGGAATTTTTCCAACTTTGGAAAAGATTCCATGACTTGTTGGTCAAATGCCCACACCATGGGCTTGATAAGGCTGACCTGGTCCACTTCTTTTATAAAGGACTACCTCCAGCACATAGAAACATGATTGAGTCCATGCACAAGGGTAGGTTCATGAACCAAACCCCGGATCAAGCCTATGAATTTCTTGTTGACTTAGCTGAAAATGCCCAAAATTGGAGTAGCTATGGTGAGGAAGTAATTAGAGATGAGTTTGGGTCTAGAAAACCAGGTAATTATGAAATGAAAACAGACCCAGAACTCAAAAATGTCATGTCCAATCTGGTGGCTGGAATGAACAACTTGAGTAAAAAGTTTGATGCTTTCACTGTTTCCACTAGTTCGAGTTCATACAAAGAGTCAAATTCCGTCATGAAAGTGGATCACGAGTCATATAGTTTGTGTGTTTTGTGTAACAGTCCTGAGCATCTAATGGAGTGCTGCCCTAGTCTGCCTAACATAAAGGCCGAGCAAGCAAATGCTCTAAATTCATATAGTGCCTTTAAGAAGCCCACTCCCAACTCGTTCAGCCCAGTTTACCACCCTGATAATAGGTTCCACCCAAATTTCTCATACAAGCAAAATGAACCTATTCAGCATCAAGGTGGTCCACCAGGTTTTCAGAACAATTTCCCCAGGATAGGTCCACCACAAATGAACCAACCTTTGGTTCCATCTGTATTGCCTTATAATGCCCCTATCCCACAGCAACCTTCACAATTAGAAACCATGATGGCTAATATGATGAAACAACAACAAGATTTTATCAAGCAACAACAACAGACCAATACAGCCCAAGCCCAGACTAACCAATTTCATGCGCAAGCAATTGCAAAACTTGAGGTTAGTCTGAGCCAAATAGCTAACTCTCTAGGGGATAGGAAGAAAGGTGAACTACCTAGTCAACCAGTGCCTAACCCTAGTAGACAACAAAATCAAGGTCAGATAGGTCAGTATCAAATCAATTCTAATGGAAATCCAACCTATGAAGTCCAAGCAATTACCACTTTAAGGTCTGGCAAGCAAGTGGACAATAAAGTCCAACTTTCTGAAAATGAAAAAGAAAATAAAACTGAATCCGATAAGAACCCTATTCAGAAGAGGGGTCAAGAACAGGACAAACCGAAAAAAAGGGAATGTTGCCCAGATAGACAACCCAAGAGGGGGGGTGAATTGGGTTTTAAAATAATTTAGAAGATTAAAACGATGTGGTTGATTAATTAAAAACTATTGCAAGTTATTTAATTAATGCTAAGTGCTGTGAGTGATGTGAGGGGAAGAAGAAGAGAGACAATCCAATGCAAACACAGAGTTTTATAGTGGTTCGGAGCTACCCCTTGCTCCTACGTCCACTCCCCAAGTCTCTCTTGGGAATTCACTATAACCCCCTTGGATTACAGCCGGTTGTTTTGCAAGCTCACAACCAAACTTGTTGTTTTACGAGCTCACAACGAACTCGGTCGGTTTTCCCAGGCTCACCGACTAGAACCAACCCCGATTGTTTTCCCGGGCTCACAATCAAACCCTTACACACGTTGGTTTTTAACCTGGCTCACCAACCAACCTTAATCCCCTTGATTCAATCCCCCGATTGAACCAAGTAAATACAAGTTATAGAAAGAAAGGGAAAATAAGCTTCTCAAAAGCAGATGTCAAACAATATAATCAAAAGAGGAGTTTAGAAGCCCTCAAACGCTTTTAAGCTGAAGTAGAGGAATGGCTTCTTGAACTCCGGTCTCCTCTCGAATGAGTAGTCGACTTGAATGCAGGAGGAGGAGGCTTTAATTGCTGGGAAGATGTAGTTGGTTGCAGTAAATGCTGATCTTCCCCTTTTTCGTTGAAGAGCACGTTGCAGAGCTTGAAAGCTTGAATGCTTGGAGTGGAATGGTTGTTCTCTGCCTTGCTACAGTCTTCTGTGGCTATTTAAGCCAACCCCCACGGAAACTAGCCGTTACACTGCTTTTTCTGTCCGTTCTGCACACTCTGCGCAGCCTGACAATATGACCGTTGGTGGGTTGGAGTCGACTCGCGCGATCAGGAGTCGACTCGGCTGTAGCGGGAGTCGACTCAAGCTTTTCCGGAGTCGACTCGGCAACTGTTCCAAATTTGAATTAAAGTTGCCGTCACGACTGGGAGTCGACTCGTCTTGACCCGGAGTCGACTCGCCAACTTCTGGAGCTGACCTGGCAATTTTGGAGTCGGCTCATCCACTGAAGTCCGTGGATCCAATTTTGAATTTTGTCCACTCGAGTCGACTCGACTGTCCTTGGAGTCGACTCGAATCTCAGAGCCCGAACTCCAGATTCTCTGTCTTTTGGCTCACCCAGTCTTGGAGTCGACTCGAACTTCCTTGGAGTCGACTCGGCTCTCAGTTTCCGAAAGTTGGTCTTCTGCCTTTTGACGTGAAGCTTGTCTTGGAGTCGACTCGAGCTGTCTGGGAGTCGACTCGAATCTCAGAGGCAGTAACATGGTTTTCTGTCTGTCGATGGTCGCACAGTCTCGGAGTCGACTCGCGTATTGCGGGAGTCGACTCGAATCTCAGAGTCCATAAAATGCTCTCTGACCTTTTCTTTGTGTACCGCTGAGAGTCGACTCTTGCTTTCTCTGGAGTCGACTTGCCAACCATCGGAGTCGACTCGCGTTCCACTGGAGTCGACTCGAATCTCAGACTCGAAAACTGCTCTCTGACTTTTCTTTGTGTACCTCTTGGAGTCGACTCTTACTATCCTGGAGTCGACTCGTTGAACATTGGAGTCGACTCGCGCACTTCAGGAGTCGACTCGTTGACAGGTTCTGAGATGAGGCTTTCTGTTCTTCTTTCTGTTCTCAGTCGGAGTCGACTCGTACTAGTCTGGAGTAGACTCGAGCTTGTGCAAGTGAACTTGATACGCTTGGAGTCGACTCGTGATACTCGGGAGTCGACTCGAGTCTCAGACTTTGGTTCAGCAGACTTCTTAACTTATCCAAAATACTATGAACCAAAATCTAGAGACACTTGGACAGGATTTTCACTGAAACACTCAATTGAATTCATTAGTAATCACAAGATATACTCAAATGCTTTGAGCTCATCAAAATCAAATGGGGTTTTAATCAATCACTCCACAATCTCCCCCTTTTTGATGATGACAAAACTTTGAGTATATGTAAAATGACT
Source organism: Phoenix dactylifera (assembly GCF_009389715.1). Lineage (NCBI taxonomy): Eukaryota > Viridiplantae > Streptophyta > Magnoliopsida > Arecales > Arecaceae > Phoenix > Phoenix dactylifera. The sequence continues at coordinate 25,709 of NW_024068511.1, read as the reverse complement.
TGCTCAATAAATAATGAAATAAAATCCATAAATGAATTCAAATGTCTGATAATTTAATTTATCCAAGTTTGAAAGGAGTGAAACAACAAATTTCGGAGTTAAAGCTCCCCCTTTCATTTGGAATTATATAAGCCTTCATATTATGCAATCAATTGTTTGGCTTATATGTCATTAATGATTTAGCTTGATTAAAATTCAGATTCTCCCCCTCAACATGTGCATTCAACTATGTTTTGATTCTCTGAATTTCCTTTTAATGCTTTGAAGTTTTTGAACTGAATTTTTTGTTTTTAGAGGAAAAATCTGTCAATTTGTTCTTGAGTAGGATTCAGCTAATCTCCGAATATCCCTTGAATAGATTCTGGAGATTACTCCATTAGGAGCCCCAAAAGAGAGATAATGAGCCTCGAGGTACCGAATCCACTTAGAACAAATTTGTGTGTGTTTTTAAGAGTTTATCTTTTTATTTATTTCTATTGATTTCTTTTACATATTTTTTTTCATATTTCTCCCCTTTTACACATTTTATACATAGTTCTCCCCCTTTTTGTCATCATACCAAAAAGGAGGTAATCAACCACAATCAATGGTACAAACAATCATCAAATGGCACATAATTGAAGATAAGATGTCTACTCATTGTATTGATATGAATTGAAGTAGATTTGAGCATACAATAAGTAAAGTAAAACAATACAAAACAGAACTCAAACACATCTATGTCCTCCTCGAGGATGAAGCTCCCCCTCTCGAGGATGCATCTCCTCCTCTGGAGGATGTGGCTCCTCCTCTCGAGGATGTGGCTCCTCCTCTCAATCGGCTCTGCTCCATGAGGAGGGTGACTGCATCTGTGACATGGCCAAGCTGTGTGATGATAGACGTGGTGGCTCTGCTATGTGTAGTGGAGAGCTCTGTCACCGACGCCTGAAGCCCAGTCACCGATGTCTGAAGTGCGTCCAGCTTGTCGATGAGTACATTCGCCAAGCGCTCGGCCCCCTCGATGGTGGTGTGCATGTCACGACCTATCTCCTCTCGCATCTGTCGAGTGGAGCTCGTGACTTCACTCATGCTGTGGAACTGGGCCTGGACCAAACTCCGGACATTGTAGATCTCTTCCCGTACATGAGCCGTCATGTCAGTCACGGCTGTCAAGGAAGGGACCAACTGAGAAGATACGGGTGCAGGAGTGGGAGCAGGCACCGCACCTCGGAGCTCCCGAAGCAGCTCATCCCTCACCTCTCTGACTATCTCCTGTCGCAGCTCCCGGAGCTGCTCAGGATCAATCCGGACCGCCATAGAGGGTGGTGCCGAGGAGGAAGGTCCGGCGGAGGTGGTAGAAGCAGGAGGAGTGGATGGGAGGTCTGGATGGTCTGGAAGGTCTGGGTAGTCTGAATCGGGCTTAGGACTAGGTGAAGGTCTGGTGGTCTGAGCGGTGAGGGTAGACTTCCTAACCCAGATCCCTTCTCTCTTCCGAAACCCCATCCTGTGCATGGTCCCCGTACACAAGCGATCTGTCCATCGCAATGCACGAGAGGGTTCCCTCTCAGGAATGGGAATCTCGTACTCTCTAAAGAGAAGAGTAAAAATCATGCCGTATGGGAGGGTGAGCCTAGGTCTATCTAGGGGCTCACACATATACCTATAGATGAGTTTGGGGAAGTTGACCGGGGTGTCCTGAAGAATGTAAGACATAACAGCTAGGTCCCTCTCATTTACAAAATCAAATCTTCCTGTCTTAGGGAAGATGGATCTGGACAGAATACTCAAAAGGATTCTCACTTCAATAGGAAGTGAGCTAGCAGATACCTCGTCTAGGGGGGACTGAGGTGGATGCCCTAAGACGACCGTAAGGGCCTCAACTCTATCCTCAGGGTGTGCGGGAGCCATCCCTACTAATGGAAGGTGGAGGATGTGGGCAATGAGATCCTCCGTGACACGCACAGGGACACCTACTACTGTGCCCTCGATACCTCCATCTCCCCGATGGACGGTACTATAAAACTCTTGAACAAGGCCAGGGCAAGTGGGAAGGTCCATGTTGCCCAGATAGACAACCCAAGAGGGGGGGTGAATTGGGTTTTAAATTAATTTAGATATTTAAAACTTTAAGGATGATTAATTAAAAACTATTGCAAGTTATTTAATTAATGCTAAGTGCTGTGAGTGATGTGAGAGGAAGAAGAGAAGAGACAATCCAATGCAAACACAGAGTTTTATAGTGGTTCGGAGCTACCCCTTGCTCCTACGTCCACTCCCCAAGTCTCTCTTGGGAATTCACTATAACCCCCTTGGATTACAGCTGGTTGTTTTGCAAGCTCACAACCAAACTTGTTGTTTTACGAGCTCACAACGAACTCGGTCGGTTTTCCCAGGCTCACCGACTAGAACCAACCCCGATTGTTTTCTCGGGCTCACAATCAAACCCTTACACACGTTGGTTTTAACTTGGCTCACCAACCAACCTTAATCCCCTTGATTCAATCCCCCGATTGAACCAAGTAAATACAAGTTATAGAAAGAAAGGAGAATAAGCTTCTCAAAAGCAGATGTAAAACAATATAATCAAAAGAGGAGTTTAGAAGCCCTCAAACGCTTTTAAGCTGAAGTAGAGGAATGGCTTCTTGAACTCCGGTCTCCTCTCGAATGTGTAGTCGACGTGAATGCTGGAGGAGAAGGCTTTTAATTGCTGGGAAGATGTAGGTGGAGCTGTAAATGCAGATCTTCCCTTTTTCGTTGAAGAGCACGTTGCAGAGCTTGAATCCTTGATTAGTTGGAGTGGAATAACTGTTCTATGCTTTGCTACAGTCTTCTGTGGCTATTTAAGCCAACCCCCACGGAAACTAGCCGTTACACTGCTTTTTCTGCCCGTTCTGCACACTCTGCGCAGCCTGACAATATGACTGTTGGTGGGTTGGAGTCGACTCGCGCGATCAGGAGTCGACTTGGCTGTAGCGGGAGTCGACTCAAGCTTTTCCGGAGTCGACTCGGCAACTGTTCCAAATTTGAATTAAAGTTGCCGTCACGACTGGGAGTCGACTCGTCTTGACCCGGAGTCGACTCGCCAACTTCTGGAGCTGACCTGGCAATTTTGGAGTCGGCTCATCCACTGAAGTCCGTGGATCCAATTTTGAATTTTGTCCACTCGAGTCGACTCGACTGTCCTTGGAGTCGACTCGAATCTCAGAGCCTGAACTCCCGATTCTCTGTCTTTTGGCTCATCCAGTCTTGGAGTCGACTCGAACTTCCTTGGAGTCGACTCGGCTCTCAGTTTCCGAAAGTTGGTCTTCTGCCTTTTGACGTGAAGCTTGTCTTGGAGTCGACTCGAGCTGTCTGGGAGTCGACTCGAATCTCAGACTCGAAAACTGCTCTCTGACTTTTCTTTGTGTACCTCTTGGAGTCGACTCTTACTATCCTGGAGTCGACTCGTTGAACATTGGAGTCGACTCGCGCACTTCAGGAGTCGACTCGTTGACAGGTTCTGAGATGAGGCTTTCTGTTCTTCTTTCTGTTTTCAGTCGGAGTCGACTCGTACTAGTCTGGAGTCGACTCGAGCTCGTGCCAGTGAACTTGATACGCTTGGAGTCGACTCGTGATACTCGGGAGTCGACTCGAGTCTCAGACTTTGGTTCAGCAGACTTCTTAACTTATCCAAAATACTATGAACCAAATCTAGAGACACTTGGACAGGATTTTCACTGAAACACTCAATTGAATTCATTAGTAATCACAAGATATACTCAAATGCTTTGAGCTCATCAAAATCAAATGGGGTTTTAATCAATCACTCCACAATCTCCCCCTTTTTGATGATGACAAAACTTTGAGTATATGTAAAATGACTTGCTCAATAAATAATGAAATAAAATCCATAAATGAATTCAAATGTCTGATAATTTAATTTATCCAAGTTTGAAAGGAGTGAAACAGCAAATTTCGGAGTTAAAGCTCCTCCTTTCATTTGGAATTATATAAGCCTTCATATTATGCAATCAATTGTTTGGCTTATATGTCATTAATGATTTAGCTTGATTAAAATTCAGATTCTCCCCCTCAACATATGCATTCAACTATGTTTTGATTCTCTGAATTTCCTTTTAATGCTTTGAAGTTTTTGAACTGAATTTTTTGTTTTTAGAGGGAAAATCTGTCAATTTGTTCTTGAGTAGGATTCAACTAATCTCCGAATATTCCTTGAATAGATTCTGGAGATTACTCCATTAGGAGCCCCAAAAGAGAGATAATGAGCTTCGAGGTACCCAATCCACTTAGAACAAATTTGTGTGTCTTTTTATTGATTTCCATTGATTTCTTTTACATATTTCATCCATATTTCTCCCCTTTACATATTTTATACATATTTCTCCCCCTTTTTGTCATCATATCAAAAAGGAGGTAATCACACACAATCAATGGCACAAATGGCACAACCAATCATCAAATGGCACAGAAATGAAGATAAGATGTCTACTCATTGTATTGATATGAATGTGAATACATTTGAGCATACAATAAGTAAGGCAAAACAATACAAAACAAAACAAAAAGAACATCTATGGTCTCCTCGAGGATGAAGATCCCCCCCTCGAGGATGTATCTCCCCCTCTCGATGAGGTGGCTCCTCCTCTCGAGGATGTGGCTCCTCCTCTCGAGGATGGTGCTCCTCCTCTCAATCGGCTCTGCTCCATGAGGAGGGTGACTGCATCTGTAACATGTCCGAGCTGCGTGATGATAGACGTGGTGGCTCTGCTATGTGTAGTGGAGAGCTCTGTCACCGACGCCTGAAGCCCAGTCACCGATGTCTGAAGTGCGTCTAGCTTGTCGATGAGTACATTCGCCAAGCGCTCGGCCCCCTCGGTAGTGGTGTGCATGTCACGACCTATCTCCTCTCGCATCTGTCGAGTGGAGCTCGTGACCTCACTCATGCTGTGGAACTGGGCCTGGACCAAACTCCGGACATTGTAGATCTCTTCTCGTACATGAGCCGTCATGTCAGTCACGGCTGTCAAAGAAGGGACCAACTGAGAAGATACGGGTGCAGGAGTGGGAGCAGGCACCGCACCTCGGAGCTCCCGAAGCAGCTCATCCCTCACCTCTCTGACTATCTCCTGTCGCAGCTCCCAGAGCTGCTCAGGATCAATCCGGACCGCCATAGAGGGTGGTGCCGAGGAGGAAGGTCCGGCGGAGGTGGTAGGAGCAGGAGGAGTGGATGGGAGGTCTGGATGGTCTGGAAGGTCTGGGTAGTCTGAATCGGGCTCAGGACTAGGTGAAGGTCTGGTGGTCTGAGCGGTGAGGGTAGACTTCCTAACCCAGATCCCTTCTCTCTTCCGAAACCCCATCCTGTGCATGGTCCCCGTACACAAGCGATCTGTCCATCGCAATGCACGAGAGGGTTCCCTCTCAGGAATGGGAATCTCGTACTCCCTAAAGAGAAGAGTAAAAATCATGCCGTATGGGAGGGTGAGCCTAGGCCTATCTAGGGGCTCACACATATACCTATATATGAGTTTGGGGAAGTTGACCGGGGTGTCCTGAAGAATGTAAGACATAATAGCTAGGTCCCTCTCATTTACAAAATCAAATCTTCCTGTCTTAGGGAAGACAGACCTGGACAGAATACTCAAAAGGATTCTCACTTCAACAGGAAGTGAGCTAGCAGATACCTCGTCTAGGGGGGACTGAGGTGGATGCCCTAAGACGACGGTAAGGGCCTCAACTCTATCCTCAGGGTGTGCGGGAGCCACCCCTACTAGTGGAAGGTGGAGGATGTGGCCAATAAGATCCTCCGTGACAAACACAGGGACACCGGCTACTGTGCCCTCGATACCCCCATCTCCCCGATGGACGGTACCGTAAAACTCTCTAACGAGCCCTGGATATGTGGGAGGTCCAATGTAAGGAAGAACTCTAAGCCCTGGACCCTAAGTCTTTCACCTATGGTGAACCCTTCCCGGGAGAGGAAGTCGAAATCGACATACCTCCCGGTGGAGACGACCTTCCCGGCCAATGGCCTCGCGGGAACCGCCCTAGGCGGGGAACGAGCCGGAGGTGGTTGCCTCGCGGGATCGTGCCGCGCCTTGGAGCGCCGCTCGGGACCGGCCTCGGGACGGGACCTCTTCCTAACCACGGTCTTACGTGGCATTTTGACCTAAAATGGAATGAAGAACCTAAAGGACGGAGAAGGGTCGACGGAGGAAGCTTGGGACGGACCGGAGACGACCTAGGAACGGACGAAAACCCTAAGAACCGGTGAAAAATCGACGGAAAAAGGGTTGGAGACGATCGGGGACGACCTAGGAGTCGGCTCTAGGGCTTTTTGAACAGTGGCGGCTTGAGAGAAAAGTGTTTGCGAAACGACAAACCTAGGGTTAAAAAGTCGGATCCCGACTGCGAGTCGACTCCCCTGAGTCGCGAGTCGACTCGACCTCGAGTCGACTCCAGAGTATGCGCGAGTCGACTCTCCTTATGCGCCTGTAGACTTCGAGTCGACTCCCGACAATGTGCGAGTCGACTCCCCCTCAGCTGCCATCTTTGCGAGTCGACTCCCGCAAATTCGCGAGTCGACTCCCCCTTAGGAGCCGGCTCTGAAACTTACTCGAGTCGTCTCTAACCTTGGCACGCACCTAAAAGTCATGCTATAACCGTGCCAAATGAGGAAAAATCACCTAATTGGGATCTGATTTGATGATCATTGAATAGAAACTCTATTTTAACCGCATTCTAATCATCAAAATCAATTAATCTAGTGGAAACTCCCACTAGGATGGATCAATCACTCCTAATCCCCTCCTAAGCACGCTAAACCTCTCTTCACATAGGGGTTTTGTAAAAATATCTGCTAATTGATTATCAGTACAAACAAATTGGAGTGACACATCACCATTCAATACATGATCTCTTATGAAGTGATGTCTTATCTCAATGTGTTTAGTTCTTGAATGTTGAATTGGATTTTTAGTTAGATTTATGGCACTTGTATTATCACAATTAATGGGGATTTTATCTTGTTTACTGCCATAATCTTCTAATTGTTGTTTAATCCACAAGATTTGAGCACAACAACTCCCGGCTGCCACATATTCAGCTTCTGCAGTGGATAATGCAACCGTGTTTTGTTTCTTGCTAAACCATGAGATTAGGTTTTCTCCTAGAAACTGACACGACCCGCTGGTACTTTTTCTATCAAGCTTACATCCAGCGAAGTCTGAATCTGTGTACCCTATTAAGTTTAGGCTAGATTCTTTAGAGTACCATAGCCCTATGTTCTTAGTTCCTATTAAGTATTTAAAAATTCTCTTAACTGCAGCTAGGTGTGATTCTTTAGGATTAGCCTGATATCTAGCACACATGCAAACACTAAACATAATATCAGGTCTACTTGCAGTAAGATATAGTAAAGATCCTATCATACCTCTATAAAGTTTTTGATCTACAGATTTACCTGATTCATCTTGATCTAATTTGCATGATGAGCTCATGGGGGTGCTGATTGATTTGTTTCCTTCCATATCAAACTTCTTGAGCATCTCCTTGACATATTTTGCTTGATTGATGAAGATGCCTCCTTCAGATTGTTTGATTTGAAGCCCGAGGAAGTAGTTCAGCTCTCCCATCATGCTCATCTCAAACTCACTCTGCATCAAATCAGCAAACTCTTCGCAGAGACGATTGTTAGTAGCACCGAAAATGATATCATCAACATAAATCTATACTAATAGCATCTCCTTATTTTCCTTTTTCAGAAATAATGTTGTGTCTACATTTTCCCTAGAGAATTCATGTTCTAATAGGAATTTACTAAGTCTCTCATACCATGCTCTAGGTGCTTGTTTTAATCCATAAAGTGCTTTGTTCAGTTTATACACATGATTAGGGTATTGATGATTTTCAAAACCAGGAGGTTGTTCTACATACACTTCCTCATTAATATACCCATTTAAAAATGCACTTTTTACATCCATTTGAAATAGTTTGAAATCCTTAGAGCATGCATATGCTAATAATAGTCTAATAGCCTCAAGTCTAGCTACGGGAGCAAAGGTTTCATCAAAATCTATGCCTTCTTCTTGATTATAACCCTTTGCCACTAGTCTAGCCTTATTCCTTATAACAATTCCATTTTCATCTAGCTTATTTTTATATATCCATTTTGTACCTATAATTGGATATTTAGAAGGTCTCTCTACTAGATCCCACACTTTGTTTCTAGTAAATTGGTTTAGTTCTTCTTGCATTGCATTTATCCAATTTACATCATTTTCGGCTTCTTCTATATGTTTGGGCTCAAAGTGTGAAACAAAAGCTAGATGGTTATTTAGATTTCTAAGTGAAGCTCTAGTCCTAACCGGTTGAGATGGATCATCTAGAATGAGTTCCTTAGGATGCCCGTGAGCATACCTCCAAGCTTTTGTTAGCCCATGATCCACAATAGCCTCTTGGCTTGATGATTCTCCTTCAATCAACTTTTGATTATCATCTTGTAATCCCATCTCATCTATCTTTTCCTCAAGTATTTCAACATCATCATCAAAATTAACTTTCTTACTAGAGGAGATGTCACTAGAGTCATCAAATACTACATGTATAGATTCTTCTATGACTAAGGTTCTTTTATTAAATACTCTATAGGCTTTACTAGTTGTAGAATAACCTAAGAATATTCCTTCATCAGATTTAGGGTCAAATTTTCCTAGATTATCTTTCCCATTATTATGCACAAAACACCTACATCCAAAAACATGAAAATAATTAACCTTTGGTTTTCTGTTTTTCCACAGTTCATAAGGTGTTATCTTTATAATGGGTCTCAATAGAACTCTATTTAATATGTGACAAGAGGTATTAATGGCTTCTCCCCAAAAGTACTTAGGGAGGTTACTTTCACATAACATAGTTCTAGCCATTTTCTCTAGTATTCTATTCTTCCTTTCCACAACTCCATTTTGTTGTGGTGTCCTAGGTGCTGAGAAATTATGGGTTATCCCCTTTTTACTATAAAATTCATCAAATGATTGATTTTCGAATTCGGTACCATGGTCACTTCTAATGGCTATGACTGAAGATTCTCTAGCATTTGTTACTTCCTTATGGAACTTCTTAAACATAGAAAATGCTTGATCCTTATGCGCTAGAAACATGACCCATGTGTACCTAGAGTAATCATCTACTATAACTAGACCATATTTATTTCCACCTAGGCTTGTTGTTCTAGTTGGACCAAATAGGTCCATGTGTAGTAATTCTAGAGGCCTAGAAGTAGAGACACATTTTATGGATTTAAAAGAGTTCCTAGATTGTTTGCCAAATTGACATGCTTCACATATTTTGTTCTTTTCAAATTTTAATTTTGGCAAACCTATCACGGAGTCTCTTTTAACTAGTTTAGTTATTGTGTCCATGCTTGCATGACCTAACTTACGGTGCCATAACCAACTAGCATCATTATCTTTAGTTTCATTTACAACTAGACATTGGTTATGTTTTGCAAGATCTTCTAGGTCTACAACATATACATTTCCACGTCTAATTTCTTTAAAAACTAAACTATTATCATTAGGATTTGTTATAATGCATAGTGATGGTTTAAACATAACATCATATCCTATATCACATAATTGACTAATGCTTAACAAGTTATGCTTAAGACTATCAACATATCTAACGTTATCTATAAAAGTAGAAGGGGTGATTTGAACTTTACCAATACCAATGATATGACCTTGGTTGTTGTCTCCAAAAGTCACAGCACCTCCCTTCTTAGCTTCAAGGGTGAAAAATTGATCTTTATCACCCGTCATGTGCCTTGAGCAGCCACTATCCAAATACCAGCGGTTTTTGTTGACCTTGGCTGCAAGACACTCCTACACAAGCAAATCATGTCATCTTAGGTACCCAAGTTTTCTTGGGTCTTTCATGGTTAGTCAAGTTGGTTCCTTTTGGAACCCATACCCTTTTAATTTTTCTTTTTGTTTTACTTTTCCTATAGTCACATGCATTTGCCTTATGTCCTATAGTTCCACAGCAAAAGCAGGTTATTTTCTTAGTTTTAGTTTCTCCAGCTTTAACAAAGAAGTTACTAAGAAGTTTTTGTTTATTTCTTGGTTTATACCCTAAACCCGCTTTATTAAATACTGCTCGTTGACTATTTAGTATCATGTTTAATTTTTCAGAACTATATGTAAATTTTTCAACTAAGGGTTTGTATTTGTTAAGTTCTTTAGTTAGTGTTTGATTTTCTGCTTTTAGATCATTAAGTTCTTTTGTAAGATCCTTATCTAAGGTTTGTTTATATTTTTTAAGTTCTGAAAATTCCTTAGTTAGTTTTTCATTATCTTTAGTTAAGGTGTTAGTCTTTTGAGTTAAAAGTTGGTTGCTTGTTTTAAGTTCAATATTTTCTTTGGTGATTAGGTCCTTATCCTTAACTAATTTATCGTATTTATGTAGGTATGATTGATTAGCTATTTTCAGTTCTTTATTCTTAAGATTTATAGCCTTATATTCTACCATTAACTCATTAAATGCATCATAAAGTTCATCAAAAGAAAAATCAAGATGCGTATCGGAAGTTACCTCGTTTTCGTTGGCCATGAAGCAGAAATTGGCCTTCTCTTCTTGTTCATCATCTGATGAGGAGGATGATGAGTCGGAGTCGGATAGTGTAGTGACAAGGGCCTTCTTCTTCTTGTACTTACTCCCCTTCTTCAGTAAGGGGCACTCTGCTCTTATGTGACCCGGCTTCTTGCACTCGTAACACCCAATCCCCTCGTTTTTCCTTTCCTTACCTTTGTCCTTGCGGTAGAAATTTGAGGGGCCTCTCCTTTGATGATAGGACTTCTTGTGGTTGATGAATCTCTTGAATTTGCGCACAAGAAGAGCCTCACCATCATCTTCCTCATGTTCTTCTTCTTCACTGCTGCTACTGCAGGACAAGTCCTTGTTAGATGAAGTAGATTTAAGTGCTATTACCTTTTTCTTATGGGAGGACTCTTCTTCGCTGTGTTGCTTCATGGTTAGCTCGTGAGTCATTAGGGATCCAAGGAGCTCTTCGAGTGGAAGCTTGTTCAAGTCTTTAGCTTCTTGGATCGCCGTCACCTTGGCTTCCCATGACCTTGGTAGACAGCGAAGTATTTTCCTGACAAGATCACTGTTAGTATAGCTCTTGCCAAGGCTTTTTAGGCCATTGAAAATGTCAGTAAACCTAGTGAACATGCTAGTGATTGTCTCATTAGAATCCATTTTAAATAGTTCATACTTATGAACCAATATATTAATTTTGGATTCTTTAACTTGATTCGTGCCCTCATGGGTCACTTCAAGTCTATCCCAGATCTCTTTTGCAGAGTTGCAAGTAGAGACCCTATTGAATTCATTTCTATCTAAGGCACAATAAAACACATTCATAGCTTTAGAGTTTAGTTGTGCCTTCCTCATGTCATGTTCATCCCAATCCGTTTCTAGTTTGGGTACCTTGACACCATCTACATATATGGATGGGATGTATGGGCCATTTACTACAATGGTCCACATCTCATAGTCTTGGGCTTGGATGAATATTCTCATCCTAGCCTTCCAGTATGAGTAGTCGGATCCATTAAAGAAAGGGGGTCTTTGGGTGGACTGACCCTCAATGTGAGAAGATCCAAATGGGGTTGTCATTTTGATCTTTTAACTCTTGAGTGGAAGAGTTTTTGGCTCTGATACCACTTGTTGCCCAGATAGACAACCCAAGAGGGGGGGTGAATTGGGTTTTAAAATAATTTAGAAGATTAAAACGATGTGGTTGATTAATTAAAAACTATTGCAAGTTATTTAATTAATGCTAAGTGCTGTGAGTGATGTGAGGGGAAGAAGAAGAGAGACAATCCAATGCAAACACAGAGTTTTATAGTGGTTCGGAGCTACCCCTTGCTCCTACGTCCACTCCCCAAGTCTCTCTTGGGAATTCACTATAACCCCCTTGGATTACAGCCGGTTGTTTTGCAAGCTCACAACCAAACTTGTTGTTTTACGAGCTCACAACGAACTCGGTCGGTTTTCCCAGGCTCACCGACTAGAACCAACCCCGATTGTTTTCCCGGGCTCACAATCAAACCCTTACACACGTTGGTTTTTAACCTGGCTCACCAACCAACCTTAATCCCCTTGATTCAATCCCCCGATTGAACCAAGTAAATACAAGTTATAGAAAGAAAGGGAAAATAAGCTTCTCAAAAGCATATGTCAAACAATATAATCAAAAGAGGAGTTTAGAAGCCCTCAAACGCTTTTAAGCTGAAGTAGAGGAATGGCTTCTTGAACTCCGGTCTCCTCTCGAATGAGTAGTCGACTTGAATGTAGGAGGAGGAGGCTTTAATTGCTGGGAAGATGTAGTTGGTTGCAGTAAATGCTGATCTTCCCCTTTTTCGTTGAAGAGCACGTTGCAGAGCTTGAAAGCTTGAATGCTTGGAGTGGAATGGTTGTTCTCTGCCTTGCTACAGTCTTCTGTGGCTATTTAAGCCAACCCCCACGGAAACTAGCCGTTACACTGCTTTTTCTGTCCGTTCTGCACACTCTGCGCAGCCTGACAATATGACCGTTGGTGGGTTGGAGTCGACTCGCGCGATCAGGAGTCGACTCGGCTGTAGCGGGAGTCGACTCAAGCTTTTCCGGAGTCGACTCAGCAACTGTTCCAAATTTGAATTAAAGTTGCCATCACGACTGGGAGTCGACTCGTCTTGACCCGGAGTCGACTCGCCAACTTCTGGAGCTGACCTGGCAATTTTGGAGTCGGCTCATCCACTAAAGTCCGTGGATCCAATTTTGAATTTTGTCCACTCGAGTCGACTCGACTGTCCTTGGAGTCGACTCGAATCTCAGAGCCCGAACTCCAGATTCTCTGTCTTTTGGCTCACCCAATCTTGGAGTCGACTCGAACTTCCTTGGAGTCGACTCGGCTCTCAGTTTTCGAAAGTTGGTCTTCTGCCTTTTGACGTGAAGCTTGTCTTGGAGTCGACTCGAGCTGTCTGGGAGTCGACTCGAATCTCAGAGGCAGTAACATGGTTTTCTGTCTGTCGATGGTCGCACAGTCTCGGAGTCAACTCGCGTATTGCGGGAGTCGACTCGAATCTCAGAGTCCATAAAATGCTCTCTGACCTTTTCTTTGTGTACCGCTGAGAGTCGACTCTTGCTTTCTCTGGAGTCGACTTGCCAACCATCGGAGTCGACTCGCGTTCCACTGGAGTCGACTCGAATCTCAGACTCGAAAACTGCTCTCTGACTTTTCTTTGTGTACCTCTTGGAGTCGACTCTTACTACCCTGGAGTCGACTCGTTGAACATTGGAGTCGACTCGCGCACTTCAGGAGTCGACTCGTTGACAGGTTCTGAGATGAGGCTTTCTGTTCTTCTTTCTGTTCTCAGTCGGAGTCGACTCGTACTAGTCTGGAGTCGACTCGAGCTCGTGCCAGTGAACTTGATACGCTTGGAGTCGACTCGTGATACTCGGGAGTCGACTCGAGTCTCAGACTTTGGTTCAGCAGACTTCTTAACTTATCCAAAATACTATGAACCAAAATCTAGAGACACTTGGACAGGATTTTCACTGAAACACTCAATTGAATTCATTAGTAATCACAAGATATACTCAAATGCTTTGAGCTCATCAAAATCAAATGGAGTTTTAATCAATCACTCCACAGGGAAGAACCCATAGAAACATACAAACCCAAGGTTCCCTTTCCCAGTAGACTTCAGGACTCCAAGAAACAATCTAACTTTGATGAAATCATGGAAGTCTTTAAAACTGTTCAAATAAATATACCTTTTCTCGATGCCATAAGACAAATTTCCTCCTATACAAAATTCTTGAAAGACCTCACCACGGTCAAAAGAAAAACAAGTATTCCTAGGCAAGCTGTTATGGCTGCACAAGCCTCATCTCTCATTCAACAACAGATTGCCCCGAAATTCAAAGACCCTGGTTACCCAACTATTGAAATAAAAATAGGGGAGACGATCATCCAAAGAGCTCTATTAGATTTAGGAGCCAGTGTAAACCTACTTCCCTACTATGTGTACCAAAAATTAGGTTTGGGGGAATTAAAGCCTACAAATATTATCCTTTCCTTAGCAGATAGGACAGTGAAGTACCCCAAGGGGATTGTAGAGGATGTAATAGTGAAAGTAAATGAGTTTTACTATCCTGTGGACTTCGTTATCCTTGAGACTGAACCTGCAATACATCCAGACAGTCACACACTTATAATTTTAGGTAGACCTTTCTTAGCCACAGCAAATGCTGTGATCAACTGTCGAAATGGGATGCTGAAGTTATCTTTTGGCAACATGAAAGTCGAGCTTAATGTCTTCAACATAAGTAAACAACCACCAGACGACAAAGAAATCAATGAAGTTGACATGATTGAAAGTCTGGTTCAGAAGACTTTCTTACAAACTTATAATAAGGATCCTTTAGAAGCTTACCTTGCCCATTCCGAGGAAGGGGTCAAGCATGCGCCCCTTAGTTCTGTTCCCCTTATGAGCATAGATCGTCATCAGCCGACTGTTCTTCATCGGACTCTTCCAAAACCATTCTTAGATAATGGTTAAAAAAAAGGAGGATTTACATTTTGTCCGACTGAAGACATAAAACTTAGTGCTCTTGGAAGGCAACCCAATATGTAAATATTATAAAAAATAAATAAAAATAAATAAAATAAAATAAATAAATAAAAAAAAAATAACTAACATGCAGGTTTGGAGTTTTTTTTGGCCCCAATTGTCACTTTACCCACCTATATCAGATAACTTCTCCTCTGTCCTATTATTGCTTTAAATTTTTTTTTTTTTTAACATTGAGGACAATGTTAGATTTAGGTTGGAGGGTGATGAGAATATTTTTGATTTTTTACCTAAAATAAAAATAAAAAAAGATTTAAAATTGAGAATATTTTTGATTTTTTTAAAAAAAAAGATTTTTTTTTAAAAAAAGAGAAGGGATTTCAAATTTTTAACTCAAGATCTAATCTTTTTGGCTGTACAAACTAGGAATTGCTTTGACAATAGCTTTGAGTTAAGGAATATGATAGCAGGTCTAGCTTGAGTTTTCGTCCCACCTATTTTCTGCTAACATGATACAAGATGATTTAGCACCAACACGTAAGCACATGAATAGTGGGGTATGTATACTTGCAACTAATATGAATACTTTTAATCTTCGGGATAATTTAAAGTTACATGTGTGATGAACACCCTAATCAAAAAAAAAAAAATAATAAAATAAAATAAAATAATGAGTTTATTTTAAGTCTTCTCACTGAGTAACCGGGCCTCTTGCCTGGCAAGCAGCGAGTGTTCGCGTAAAAAGGTGAGGATGATTGAGATTAAACTCTGAGTGACTAATTTGGCCTTGAAACCTAGTTAACTTGAGTTATTAAGCCTGTTAGGGTGTCTCTACACCTAGTGCCCTGAGCCATCTGGATTGGGAGTCATTGGCCTAACACTCGCTATATGGGTTAGCTAGAAAGCTTAATAAGGCTAGATATTGCACAAGTCATTCTTCTTAGCATTTAGTCTGAAAAAAAAAGAGAATAAATAAATTCGGGGTGTTCATTACGATTTAACTCTAGAAAGTCTTGAAAAATGGAGTAATCATGTTGGATGTAAGTAAAAGCCACTCATTTATATGATACTATCTTGCACCTCACTACATTCTTGACTTGTTAGCAGATAGATGGGGAGTAATGGAACTTGAGTTAGAGTCTGCTTAAATATGATAGCAATAAGTCTTTATTGTCCTTGCAATTCTAAGTTCATACAATAATACTTGCTCAAATTTTGAGTTAAATATTAGAAATCCCTGACTAATGAAGTTTGTAGGTAACTTCACTGCAAACCCTCACGAGACAACACTCGTCCACTAGGGTAACCTAGGGGTTTAAAAGCTTGTTGCACGTGCTAAGTGCAATCGTGACTCCCTACGAAAATGGATACATATCTTAGTTTGTGTATTTAGCTTCAATAGAAAAAAAGAAAAAAAAATCATAAGTTAGACTACATCTTTTTGTGCCCTCATTTTATCGTTTGCCTGTTAATTACTAGAGACTAGCAATAAGCTAGTTAGGGGGTGTGATGAGAGCACAAAAGTGCGACCTACATGTCACCTAAATTAGTATTATTGCTAACCGATAATGATAAATTCACTGGATTAATATTATATTTGGGTTTGACACAGATTTTCATAAATTAGAGATAGAATGCACATTGAGTACAAATTTGACTAAAGAAGGATCCCTTCCCAGATCCGACCCGGTTGAAGATTGGGTCGGGTCCGAGTCGGGTTCGGGTCCAAGTCGGGTCCAATTTTTTTAGGCTTATTGAGAAAGAATTTTGGGCAAATTTAATTTGGCCATATCATAACTATGAGGTGCTGGGTAACCCATGACTTGAAAGACTTGCAATAGACCTCCAGTCAGAACAAATGATCCGTGGCGAACTGAGTCCGTCCGTTTACAAACCAAATTTCACATCACACTATTTGTTTTTTTTCATCTATATGACTGAACTTGGTGTCTCCCAGCTCCCATATCAGGAGGGCCAAAGATCACGCCATCACCCCGTCTGGTCTCCTCCGCATAGAGAGCTCCCGTGCCAGCTCTTCCGGATCAACCTCCCAGCGTCCGCCCACACCATCCGCATCTCCAGTGGTCCCGTGGCAGCCTCCAAGCGATTTCCAGCTTCCTCCCGTCAATCCCGCGGTGGCCTCCAACGTTCCCGTGATCTAGCCTCCAAAGAAAGCTCCTCCCTCCTTCCGCATCCCGGACGACCCCCTTCTCCGTGATCGAAGCATCCCACATCAGCGCCCGTGATGCAGCACCATCTCCTCCATTCCAGCCATCGGCATTCAATGCCCAAATCCCAGCGTCCACGACGTCCTCCCATCGATCCCGGATCGCCTTCCATTCCATGTGCGATCCCGGATGATCGCCTCCTCCTCCAGCAACCGTTCCGTGGCCAGCCCGTCTCCCGTGATCCAAGCCTCCCAAGTCGGCTCCTTCCAACCGTCCGCATCTCTTCCGGAGCCGATGCAGCCTCCTCCGCCTCTGCTTCCGCCGTGATGCAGCCGAGATCCCGCGTCTGTGAGGTGATCCCGCACACGGCCGCAGACCACGCCCTCCTCCTCTCCCGGGATCTATCGCTGCCTTCCATTCCATGCCGTGGCGATCTATAAGAAGGGGAGAACGAGAGGAGGAGGGAAGCTCTGGGGTGGTGCTCGGTTGGGCCAAAGAACAGGGGAGAAGAGGGTGGTCGGCTGGTCCGGGAAGAAGATGAAGAAGCTCTGTTTTTGAAAAAAAACAGAGCACGTTGTTTTGTTTTTTTTTAGTTCTTCTTTTTCTATTTAGTTTTATTTTAATTAAGAGCAATGTTTTATTTTTAGTTTTATTTTAATTAAGAGCAATGTTTTTCTTTAGTTTGAGTTTATGAGAGCAATGTATTTTTTTTAGTCTAATTGAAAGTTTTAATTAAGAAGTTATGTTTTGAGTTTCAGAGCATGTTGTTCTTATTTTTAGTTTTAATTTAGGTTTTTCTTTGAGTTTTAATTTTTGAGAGTTTATTTAGGTAGAAAGTTATATTTATTCTGCAATTTTAATTTCTGTTCTGCAAATTAAATCTTCTTTCATGCAATCTATATTCCAGTCTCCAATTTTTCTAGCATTTTTTTATCCATTTTATGCCAAAGCTTTTCTTTGATTAGTTCAATATATAAATGCATTTCGAATTTAAATACCTGTCTTTTTGTTAATTTCAATTAAAAATAATTCTCTAATAGACTAGAGAATCATTCCACATCCTCAAAATAATGTTTTTTCTTCCATCATTCAAAAGTTGATTTTGAATCCGAGTGAATGTTCTAATTTTTTATGCAACTTCAATCGCCTCCCAGTGGCTCGACCTCTTACAACCACTATTCTTCGAGTAGAGAAGGTAAGAGTAAAATTTAAGTTTAACTTTTATTCGTCGGTTCTAACAA
Organism: Phoenix dactylifera; assembly: GCF_009389715.1. NCBI lineage: Eukaryota > Viridiplantae > Streptophyta > Magnoliopsida > Arecales > Arecaceae > Phoenix > Phoenix dactylifera. The sequence continues at coordinate 7,706 of NW_024068511.1, read as the reverse complement.
CGATCTGTCTAGCATATTTTTAGGTAGACAGAAATCGGACGAACACACAACTCCCACTATGAGAACCATCTTTTGACAATTAAGTAAGAATCCATAAGATGTTCTCATGGCTGGTCATTTCAGTGAATTCATTCATCTAATGAGCACCCACATCTTTATATTAGTGTCTCACACAAGTACTTGTGAGATCAATCATCCTCTACATCGAGCATACATAAGATGTGCCAGTCTTTCCAGTAATATTGATCCCTGACTCAATATACCAATTTGACTGAGAATATTCTAAATTAGGATTTTAGGATTTTAAGTCTCACTAGTATGATCTCATCATAACCCTAAAACCAATGTCCTAATTTATGGGGTTCATCATCCAATAGTAAAACAGATAAGCAGCAAATGATGAAACACAATGCCTTTATTGATATATATCAAGTGTCAAAGTACATCATTTGGAGGATTACAAAGAGAAACCTATCAAATGATTGGCTTATAGGGCATCTACTCTTTCAATCTTCCACTTGCACTAAAGCCAATCACCCTTATATTTTAACCCCATACAATCGAGGTGACGATTGAATTGCTGCTATGGTAGAGCTTTAGTAAATGGGTCTGCTATATTGTTCTTTGTGTCTACTCGTTCAATCTTGATGCCTTGTCTTTCGATTATCTCTCGAACAAGGTGAAAGCATCTCAAAATGTGCTTGGATCTATGATGAGACCTTGGTTCCATAGCCTGTGCAGCAGCTCCAGTGTTATCGCAATAAACTGGAATTGGTCCGGCAATCTTAGGAACTACACCCAGCTCTGTGATGAACTTCTTCATCCAGACTGCTTCCTTAGCAGCTTCACTAACAGCTATGTATTCTGCCTCAGTAGTTGAGTCAGCTACAGTTTGCTGTTTGGAACTCCTCCAACTCACAGCACCACCATTTAGGGTAAAGACATACCCTGAAGTGGACTTGCTATCATCTGGATCTGACTGAAAACTAGAATCAGAAAATTCTTCTAGTTTCAATTCAGATCCTCCATAAACTAGAAAAATATCTTTAGTCCTTCTCAAGTACTTAAGAATATTTTTCACAGCTATCCAATGATCCTCTCCTGGATCAGCCTGGAATCTGCTTGTTATGCCTAAGGCATAAGCAACATCAGGCCTGGTACATAGCATAGCATACATAATCGATCCTACTGTCGAAGCATAGGGAATAGAATTCATTCTATTCCTTTCTTCAGATGTCTTAGGAGACATCTTCTTAGATAGACGTATGCCATGACTCATAGGCAAGTAACCTCTTTTACTTCCTTCCATGCTGAATCTTTTCAGCACATGATCTATGTACCTAGACTGGGACAAGCCTAGCATCCGTTTAGATCTATCCCTATAGATCTTTATACCAAGTATATAGGATGCTTCTCCCAAGTCTTTCATGGAAAAACTTTTTGATAGCCAAGTCTTGACCGATTGTAACATTGGAATATCATTTCCAATGATTAGTATGTCATCTACATACAATATTAAGAAGACAATGGCACTCCCACTAGTCTCTTGCACACACATGGTTCATCCACATTTTTGATAAAACCAAATTCTTTGACTATTGTATCAAAACGGATGTTCCAACTCCTCGATGCTTGCTTTAATCCATAAATAGATCTCTTAAGCTTGCATATTTGATTTGCTCTCTTACTTAAGACAAATCGTTCTGGCTGTGTCATGTAAAATTCTTCCTCAAGATGACTATTAAGGAAGGCGGTTTTGACATCCATCTGCCAGATTTCATAATCATAGTATGCAGCTATTGCAAGCAAAATCCGAATAGATTTAAGCATGGCAACTGGTGAAAAAATTTCATCATAATCAATTTCTTGCTTTTGCCTGAAACCTTTTGCCATCATTCTAGCCTTGTAAGTTTCTACTTGGTCATCTACTCCAATCTTTTTCTTATAGACCCATTTGCAACCTATAGGGTTTACACCCTCTGGTGCATCAACCAAAGTCCATACTTGGTTGGTATAAATAGAGTCTATTTCGGATTTCATGGCCTCTAGCCATTTGTCAGAGTCCCTACTCTTGACAGCTTCCGAATAGGTCAGAGGGTCATCATTATCAACGATGTGGGCTTCATCATTCTCAATGATAAACCCATACCTCTCAGGTGCATTTCGCACTCTATCTGACCTTCGGAATGGAGATGTGTGTTGTGGTTGTACCTCTTCCATGGGTACATCTGGTTGAGGATTATTATGTGTCTCACCTTGTAGGTCTTGAACTTCATCAAGTTCAATTCTTCTATCCTTGCTTTTTTCTAAGATAAACTCTTTCTCTAAGAAAGTGGCATGCCTACCTACAAAGATCTTTTGTTTGGTAGGATGATAGAAGATGTATCCTATACTATCTTTAGGATAACCTACAAAAATACATTTATCTGATATCCCATAAGACAAGATTCACAAGTTCCTAATAATTCAAAATCATAAGGGTCAAAGAATTTATCTTTATACAACTTGTGTAACCTTGTCTCACTAATATGACCTAATAGGTAATGCCAGAGGAGGGTATTATTAATATTCTCTCTTTTTCTTTTATTATCTTTGCCAATATGAAACATTACATTATTAAGACATAATACTAAAAGACCATTTTCCATAGTGCCATGACAATAATACTCATTAGATAAAGAAATAGAGCAACCATTGCTCTTTCCATTTATTTCGAATCCTTTCTTAAGCAACAAAGGAATTGAAATTACATTTCTAATGATTTTTGGCATAAAGTAACAGTCTTCTAGTTCAAGAACTTTCCGGAGGGTAGCTCCAGTATGTAGGTGCCAACAGCTTCAGCCTGGATGGATTCTCCTCCAGCGCCATATAGCTCGAAGTCACTTTTTTTCAGACTTCTAATTTTCTGCAGTCCATGCAAAGATTTGCATATGTGAGAACCACAACCGGTATCCAATACCCATAAATTAGAATAAGAAGAACTTAATGTCATATTGGCATGTAATAAAACATACCTTTTGATGCAACACTTGCATCAGGCTTCACACTTGCAAGAAAGCTCTTGCAGTTCCTTTTCCAATGCCCCATCTTGCCGCAGTGGAAACAAGTACCGGGTCCAGAGATTTTCTTTCCCTTCTTCTTTTTGATGCGACTCTTAGGGTTTAGTTTTTTCTTTGAACCCTTGATGCCCGACTTCTTCTTTGAGCTCTCACCAACAAGAAGGATCGGACCCTTGTCCTTCTTGATGTGAGACTCTGCTGTTTTTAGCATATTTAGAAGCTCAAGCAGGGAGGAATTCAGTTTGTTCATGTGATAATTCACGACAAACTACGAGAATGAGTCGGATAGTGATTGCAAGATCAAATCCTGACTGAGCTCACTGTCCATAGCAAAGCCAAGTTGACTTAATCGAGTGATCAAGTCTATAACCTTTAAACAGTGGTCTTGCACAGACGATCCCTCGATCATTCTAGCACGGAACAACTGCTTAGATATCTCATATCTAGCAATTCTGCTCTGCTCACCATATAACTCCTTCAAGTTAAGGAGTATGGAGTGAGCATCCATGCTATCATGCTGTCTCTGCAATTCATTATTCATAGAAGCAAGCATGATACATTTGACAGTCAAACTGTCATTTTTCCACATACGATATGTGGCTAATTCCTCCTCAGTTGCATCTTCCCCTGTTGATCCTAGGTCAGGAGTTTCAAGAATGTAGGAAAGTTTTTCTTGTGTGAGAACAATCTTTAAATTCCTCAACCAGTCCACATAGTTGGGACCAGTCAATTTGTTTGTATCTAAGATACCTCTAAGTGAGAGTGAAGATGCCATTTATGCAGAATTAATCTATAATTACAAAGAACACTAATATAAGCAGACCAATCATGATGACATGTATTCAATCAGACAAGGACTTTTATCTAATTGTTACTCCCACTATTTTTATCGAATATCATAACCCTCAAGTATGATGAACGAGAAAATACTAATTTTCTTAGTGGGGTTGAGATCCAAATTCTTAAAAAAGACCTTGTGGAAATCATAACAAGCCCTTATAAGTTCAAAGGTAGGAAACTCTTTCCAATTGCATCCCATGCAATTCCCAACTTTATCCTGTCCTCTAGCAAACATATAGTCTTGTAGGAATCACAACAAACTATTGTCTCTAGTTAAGTCAAACCCTTCATTTTTATACAGTCATATTTGAATAATGCTGCCCTTGTGGGAATCACAACAAGGCAACATATTAAAACATGCCATATGCATCATATGCACCAAGATATTACAATATCAATCCCTAATACTAGCATTGTGGAAATCACAAAAGCTAGCATAGATATTGACATAATAAATATCTAAGCATGAAGGAAGGACCTTTATAGTGTTACATCAGCAATTAGCTTTTCTATGGAGGTCAATCAAATAGTTGGCCAGGTAAGCAGATGGGAGGCTCTCCTTACTTAGTAAGGTCCTAATTAAATAACCACCTGTAGCCTCTTTTCTAGACACCAACTCAGTCAATTGATTCAGAATGGCTCAGCTTAAAGCATTTAACACTACGACTTAATTATGAATTTAGTGAGGGCTTTCAAATAGTAGTATCTTACTAACATTAAGCTCAACCATAAAGGACAATCAAATAATTGGCCAGAAAAGCCAGGTGGGAGGCACCCCTCACTCAAAGAGTGAGGTCCTAATTAAGTAACCACCTGTGGCTTCCTTCCTAGACACCAACTGAGTCGATTGTTCCAGAATGGATCAGCCCAAAGTTTCATACCCACTATATTGGTCTCATTGCACATTCTATAATTTAGCACTAGCAATTATACTGTGCTACAACATGAATATAACACTATCTCATAGCATAAACTAATCATGCATACAAACAATCTAGTTATCTCATAGCATCAAGATAATAGTATGTTATTATCATTTGGTTAAACTGATTAAGGGTGGCTCTGATACCACTGTTGGATTTCCCAGTGCCCTAGGGCGCAGCGGAAGATACGGGATTATAAAATTTTCGTATAAAACCCATTATATGGAACCCTAATAAGCCAAGATCACGTTAATAGTATAACCAAATAATGTAGAAAATATAATTTGGGTATAGAAGAATACTATCACGCTATATCTAATATGTCTGAAGATGTCCTAAGGTGCCCAAATGTTCACCCTCCAATGTTGATCCACAAAGGAATGGATTCAAGACTCTAGCTCCACCAAAACTTGATTCTAGTTATTCAAGCCTTCCAAAGGATTTAATTGGCTGATTTTTCTTCACTTCCTTCTTCCTTTCTACCTCTAAAACATTCACTAGCCTTTTTTTCCTAAAGAAGACCCCCTTGTCTTGGGTTAGGACAAAAGAGAGAGGCTTGTAAGAAAGAAGGGATAAGGGAGAGAGAAGGAGAGGTTTTTTCTTGGATGATCTTTAGAACCCCAGGGCACCTCCTTATTTATAAGAGATGGAGGGATGCATCATAAAGGGATGCATCCCATCCACACACCTCATCATGATGAGGCATGTGCCAAGAGGGGCATCCCATCATGATGGGGTGTTAAGGAGAAGGGTGTATCAACTTCTTTCTCACGTCTTCCTCTTAAATCCTGATGATCCAAGGGCCCAAATGCAGTGAACCAAAGCCAATGGTCCAGATCTAGGCACCATCTAATGGTTCAGATCAAGGCATCATCATCCAGGGTGCCATCCAATGGTCCAGAAGCAAGATGCCATCACTGATGGTCCAGATTCAGGCGTTGAGCAACAGTCCAGATCTTGTATCCAGAGAGCCATCTAATGGTCCAAATTCAGGTGCTGACCAATGGTCCAGATCTTTCATCTAGAAAGCCGTTCAGTGGTCTAAATTCAGGCGCTGACCAATGGTCCAGATCTTTCATCTAGGGAGCCATCCAGTGGTCCAGAATAAGGCGCCAACCAGTGGACCAGATCCTTCATCCAGGAAGCCATCCAATGGTCCAGATGAAGGCGCCAACCACTGGACCAGATCCTTCATCCAGGGAGCGATCCAATGGTCCAGAAGTGAAGGCCCTATCAAACCCAATCCAATTGGGTTTAACCAACTTAAAGGAAATAATTAAACCTAATCAAATCATGTCTAATTAAAGCCAAATGGGTTCCAACTCTGGCTAACCCATATTAGGTCATGATCTAATCATATTAAGATCAACCTAATCTAAGAATCAGATTCGAATTTAATTTGAATCAGGAGCTAGGGTTTGCAACACGTGCTAGCATGTTCATCTTGCAAACATGATCTAATCCAATTAGACCCTTGATCAATTTCCTTGTATGTGATCCATTGGGTTCCTTATCTTAGCCAGCAGTAGGTGCAGATGCAAGTTGACCTAACCTGATTAGAATACCTCTAATCCAATTTAGGTTCAATTTAGTGCTAAACCTGACTTAGCAATCAGAACCTTTCTGATATTTTGATCTAATCAAACTCTTTGATCCGATCAAGCAACAAGACAAGATTGACGTCTAGCAACATATCATGTCTTCCCAAAAGATGAGGAATATATTGGACAAATCCAAACATATCCTTCAGTGGCAAGTTACCGTGCAATTCAATCCCTCAGTCATACTACATCTTGAATAAGTGCATGAGTATGGATCAATATCAAACTCAATCACTTATTCATGTATCTCTCAATCTTTTATATGATAATTCAAACAATGAAACATTAGAAACTCTTTCTAATTTTTATTTTGCTTTGATCAAAGGCTTCTTGAATCATCATAAGATTAGAGTAGGTAGGATGTTACCTTCTCTTACTAGAAGTGACTGATTTCTTGTTGACCTACTCACAACCTTCGTACAAAATCCACCATATCCAGAATACCCCGTACACAACGCAATGTCGTGAATGAGGGTAAACCAAAATATAGGTTCAAGTGCACAAGGTACCATGGTGATCTCAGGTCTAAGGATCACTTGCACAACTCCCACTATGAGAACCATCTTTTGACAATTAAGTAAGAATCCATAAGATATTCTTATGGCTGGTCATTTCAGTGAATTCATTCCTCTAATGAGCACCCACATCTTTGTATTAGTGTCTCACACAAGTGATTGTGAGATCAATCACCCTCTACATCGAGCATGCATAAGATGTGCCAGTCTTTCCAGTAATATTGATCCCCGACTCAATGTACCAATTTGACTGGAAATATTCTAAATTAGGATTTTATGATTTTAAGTCTCACTGGTATGATCTCATCATAACCCTAAAAACAATGTCCTAATTTATGGGTTCATCATCCAATAATAAAACAGATAAGCAGCAAATGATGAAACACAATGCCTTTATTGATATATATCAAGTGTCAAAGTGCATGATTTGGAGGATTACAAAGAGAAACCTATCAAATAATTGGCTTATAGGGCATCTACTCTTTTTCCTAGAAAACAATCAGAGAAGGTTTTGGTTGATTACCTAAAAAATCAACTAGGTTGGTTGTGAACTCAAAAAATAATTGGTAAAGATTTTAGCTGATTGACCTAAAAAAATCAACTAGGTTTGGTTGTGAACCCAAAAAATAACTAGGTTGTAATCTGGATTATACATTATAGTAAAATTCTCAAAACGTTTTGGGGAGTGCATGTAGGTGCTAGGTTGGCATCAAACTACTATAAATTTTTGTGTTTTCCTTGTCTATTTTTTTGCTTTAATTGCTAGCA